>NC_064830.1:35705206-36008236 GCF_024166365.1 Elephas maximus indicus
ACCAACTTCTGATAAAAACTCTCAGCAAAATAGGAATAGAATGGAAATTCCGCTACATAATTAAGGGAATATATACAAAACCAATAGCCAACATTATTCTCAATGGAGAGAGACTGAAACAACCCCCTTGAGAAGGGAAACCAGACAAGGTTGCCCTTTCTCACCACTCTTACTGAATATTTTACTGGAAGTCCTAGCCAGAAAAATAAGGCAAGAAAGAAAAATAAAAGGCATCCAAATTGGTAAGGAAGAAATAAAATTATCCTTATTTACAGATGATACGATCCTATACATAGAAAATCCCAGAAATTCTACAAGAAAGCTACTGAAACTAATAGAAATATTTAGCAAAGTGGGAGGTACAAGACTGACATACAAAAATCAGTTGGATTCCTGTACACAAATAAAGAGAACTCCAAAAAGGGCATCAGTACAACAATACCATTTACATTAGCCCCCCAAAGATAAAATACTTAGGAATAAACCTAACCAGGGGTGTAAAGAAATATAAGGAAAACTACAAAACACTACTGCAAGAAACCAAAAGAGGCCTACATAAATGGAAGAATATACCATGCTCATGGATAGAAAGACTTAACATTGTGAAAATGTCAATACTACTCAAACCAATCTATAGATATAATGCAATTCCATTCCAAATTCCAACAGCATTCTTTAAAGAGATGGAAAAACTAATAAGCAATTTTATATGGAAAGGAAAGAGAGCCCAGATAAGCAAAGCACTACTGAAGAAGAAGAACAAAGTAGGAGGCCTCACACTTCCCAACCTCAAAACCTGCTATACAGCCATAGTAGGCAAAACAGCCTGGTACTAGTACAAAAGACACATAGACCAATGGAACAGAACTGAGAATCCAGAAATAAATCCACCCACCTATGGACAGCTGATCTTTGACAAAGGGCCAAAATCCATCAAATGAGGAAGATAGAGTCTCTTTAACAAAGGGTCCTGGCAAAACTGGATATCCATTTGCAGAAAAATGAAACAGAATCCATACTTCACACCATATACAAAAACTAAAATATGGATCAAAGACCTAAATATAAAACGTAAAGCTATAAAAATCATGGAAGAAAAAATAGCAGCAAACCCAGGGTCCCTAATTTATGGCATAATTAGACTATCGACATAACTAAAAGTGCACAAACAGCAGAAGATAAACTAGATGACTGGGTACTCTTAAAAATTAAACGCTTAAGTGCATCAAAAGACTTCTCCAAAAGAGTAAAAAAGAGAACCTACTGACTGGGAAAAATTTTTTTTGGCAACAGCATCTCAGGGGACTAGTCTCCAAGATGCATAGGAAATTTCAGCACTTCAACAACAAAAAGGCAAACAATGCAATTAAAAAATGGGCAAAGGACATGAACGGACACTTCATCAAAGAATATATCCAGGTAGCCAACAAATACATGAAGAGATACTCGTGATCATTAGCCATTTGAGAGATATAAATCAAAAAAACAATGAGATATCTCATCCCAGCAGTAATGGCAATGATTAAAAAAAAAACAACAAAAAAACTAGAAAACAAGAAATCCAGGTGAGGGTATGGGGAGATTGGAACTCATGCACTACTGGTGGGATTGTAAAATGGTCCAACCATTGTGGAAAACAGTATGGTGCTTCCTTAAACAGTTGGAAATGGAAATACCATATGATCCAGCAACCCCGCTACTAGGTATATATCTTAGAGAAATAACAGCTATCACATTAATAGACACATGCACACTCATGTTCATTGCAGCACTATTCACAATAGGAAAAAGATGAAAACAACCTAAGTGCCCTTCAACAGATGGCTGGAGAAACAAAGTATGGTATATATACACAATGTAATACTATGCAACGTAAAGAATAATGATGAATCCATGGAACATCTCACAATATTGATAGCCCGGAAGACATTATGCTGAGTCAAATAAGCCAGTCACAAAACCACAAATATCGTATGATATCACTATTATAAAAAGTCAAGAAAAGGTTTACACACAGAAAGAAACATTCTTTGATGTTTACAAGGGATGGGAGGGGGAAGGAGGGAAAGTTACTAACTAGACAAAAGACGCGTATTAATTCAGGTGAAAAGAAAGGCAATACACAAGTGTGATGTCAGCACAAAAAGACCAAGACAAAAGAAGACACTGAGAGGTATGCAAAGAGTAAAAGACAACAACGATAAATACTATTACATATACAATCCTGCAATAACAGTAATAACAATAATTTATGAATACATAGGTAGATACGTAAGCTGAACAGGTGTTGGATGGCACATGGGAGTACACCCACAAGCATATCTAGGTTTGGCAGATAATATGTCTACATATGTATTTGTGTGTGCTGCAAGATATTCATGTACATAGTAGAGCACACAGGGGACAAAGTTATGAAAACACCTTAGCTGTAGCCGAACACCTTGAGGAACTAAGTCACTGGGCTTGAAGGCTTAGAAACATAGTCTCAGGGGACATCTAGGTCAGTGGGTAGAACATAGTCCACAAAGACAATGTTCTACACCTTACTTCGGTGATTAGCAACTGGGGTCTTAAAAGCATGTTAGTAGTCATCTAAGATAAAACTATTGGTCTCTTCCTGTCCAGAGGAAAGAAGAGTGAAGAAAATTGAAGACTCAAGGAAACAATTAGTTCAAAGGACTAATGGACCACATGGACCACAGGCTCCGCTAGTATGAGACAAGAAGAACTAGATGGTGCCTGGCTACCACTACCACCACTCTGATCGGGATCACAATAGAGTGGGAGAAAAATGTAGAAGAAAATTCATATTCATTGAAAAGACCAGACTTACTGTCTGATAGATACTGGTAGAACCACTGAGGCTATGGCCCTTCAAAACCTGGAGCTGAGCCCACTCCCAGAGATCACCTTTCAGCCAAACAATAGAAAGGCCTATAAAGTGAACAATAATACCCATAAGGCATGTGCTCAGAGCAGTTGACCATACAAGACTAAAAGGGTAGCATTTGCTCAAAAACAAAGTTCAGAAGGCAGGAAGGGGCAGGAAAGATGGGTGAATGGAAATGGGGAACACCGGGAGGAAGTGGGTAGAGTGCGGTCACATTGAGGGGATTGCAACTAATGTCACAAAACAAAATTTGTATAAGTTGTTGAACGGGAAACCAGTTTACTTTGCAAACTTTCACCCAAACCACAATAAAATGTTAATAATAATAATATGTGTATGTTAAAAATTAAGTATAAAAATATAACCATCTCAAAAATAAAAATATGAAATAAAACTTCTAACCTACTAGAGCATGAGAGACAGTGGAAAAAGAAACTTGGTAATTTCAATAGTAGATGGGAAAGGAGAAAAAAAAATGAAGCAAAGTGTATGAGGATTCCAGTGCCAAGAATGGATGTCTCCAGAAGCAACAGATGGGACTGTTTACTCCTGACAATAAAGAGATGATTGAGGCATTTGGAAAAGACCTCAAAATAAATACTGGATGCTTTAGATTCTTAAAGCACCAAAGGAGGAACTAACGTCCGTGGAAGAATTAGAATTTATGAAACATTAAAAGCAGGCATTAAAAGCCATTGGAAAACTAGAATTGAAATTTTAAAAAAATTAGAAAAATAATAGAATGGATATACTGAAGATAGAAGAGTTTCGTGGAAGATAGAACTGTGAAAATCCACCAGGGTATAGCACAGAAGAATAAAGAGGTGGACAATTATAAATTAATGTAGTCCTACCAAATACCTTCAAAATATACAAAACACAATATGACATCACTATAAACAAAACTTGACCAAAAAGGGTGTCGGAGAGGGAGATTTTAGCATACTCTTTCAGAAACCACTGTGATCAAAAATATAAGAACAGAGAATTCTGGAATAATATGATTTTCAAGCTTAATCTAGCAAATACATTTAGAATCTTGGATACGACAATAGACTAGATATACTCTTTTCAAGCACACAGTGGAATATATACTAAAATTGACCATGTGTGTGCCGCAAAACAAAGCTCAAAATATTTGCCATCACTCAGAGAACAGTTTTTGATTAAGATGTAAAAATATTAAAAATCAGTTACCAAAAGTTATTAAAGCTCCTACTATACATCTGGAAACTAAAATATTCACTTCTAAATACTTCATGGATTAAAGAGGACATGATGATTAAAATTGTTGTGTCTGGAATTAAACAATGGAACGTATCATAGACAATTATTTCCAAACCTTCAATAAACAGTTAATCTGATCTTATATAAGCAGTTCCCAGAAAACAGAAAAGAAAGGAGAAAAACTATCCATCATATTTTATGAGGTTATTTGTATCTTGATTACAAAATTGAATAAGAGCAGCATAATAAAAGCAATTCATTGGTTCATCTCACTCATGAGCATAGATGCAAAATCCTAAATACAATGTTCACAAACCAAATTCAAAAATATATTTTGAATAAGAGCATGACCATTTTATTATAGTAATATATGGATATTTCAATACTGCAATAAAGCTACCAAAGCAATTCATCACAACAACAGATATAAAAATATGATACTGTCTATATATCCTGAAAAAAATACATGATCAAATTCAACATCTGTTCGAGTTGAACATGGTTAGAAATCTAGGAACTCAACAGATGTTCCTTAACCTAATTAAGAGTACATAGAAAAAGCCTAATACAAACCCATACATATTGGTCAAATTTTACAAGCATTTCCCTTAAAGTCAAGAATAAGACAAGGATGCTTGCTATCACTTCTATTACAGTATGAAAATTCTACCTAATGTAATCAGACAATAAGGAATAGAAAGAGGCAACATAATCATAATTTACAAGCATAATAGGTAAAATTAAAAGGTATATAACAGACTATGGGGAGATATTTAGTTTCCGTATAACTAAGAAATATTAGTACCCAAAATGTATAAAGAATTCAAAGAAATCAACAAAAAAATTATTGAATGAACAATGAATCAGGTTATTCACAGAAGAGGAAAAACAGAAGAACAATAAACAGAAAATATGTTCAACTTCATCAGTAATTTAGCTGCCATTGAGTCAGCCACTGACTCATAGTAACCCCGTGCACAACTGAATGAATCGTGGCCTGGTCCTGCACCATCCCCATGACCAACTGGGGATCCGATGCTGTGATAGGGCTTTCACTGGCTCATTATCAGAAGTAGATTGCCAGGCATTCCTTCCTAGGCTGTCTTAAACTGGAAGCTCAGCTGACACCTGTTCAGCATCATAGCAGCATTCAGGTCTCCATGAACAGACAGGTGGTGGCTACGCCTAAGGTACATTGACTGGAAATTGAGCCTGGGTCTCCTGCATAGAAGGCAAGAATTCTACCACTGAATCACCAATGCTCCCATCAGTAATTACAGTACAACAATATTGAGATACTCTTTTTCCATCATATTGGGAAAAATTAAGAAGCCCGAAAATATTTATTGAAGTCAGAGGGCAGAGTGTAATTGATGCAGGTACTTGGAGAAGTTTTGGTAACATGGAAGAAATTGAAAATGCATATTTCTATGATTCAGCAATTCTATTTTTAGATATATGCCCACGAGGAACACACATGTATATAGAAATATACAGTAACTATAACTGAAGCAGTGTTTTTATTCAAAAAGTTGGAAACAATTTTCATGCTCATCGATGGGAAAGATATACACTTACTAACAGGTGTTAAAATAGACTAAATCTTCTCACCCCAACTTGGGTTGATCACAGCAATGCCATTTTATCAATCAGTATTTGGTTGCAGGAAATAGGAACCACTCTGCCCATTCTAAGTAGAAAGAGAAAATAGGTTCTTACAAAATTGTTGGAAGGGCTAAAGGAGTAGGTTCTTAATGGGGCTGCAGGAATGGCTTTTCTGAACAACACTGAAGAACCGTTGCTCAGTGGATCTGCTGCCTCTAAGACAATCAGAAAGATCAGGGTGGAGAAGACTTTCCTGAAAATACCAACTTCAGAAATCCCACCTTAGCTATGATCCAGGGATCAGGAAGCTGCCACTACATCTGTTGACTCTCGAGCTACACTGAGCCTACAAGATCTGCACTGGTAAGGCAGGAGTGTCACATGGCATCAACATTCATAAGAATAATGTTAGTGCTGGAAAATAAACACCTCCAAGGCTTAGCTTGCCAGCAGAAACAACGGAGGCAGCAGAAAGCCTCATTGCTACCTTCCAAATGTCATGAGTGCTTCCATTTGGCAGAACCAACCTCACAGCTAGAATTCTACCTGCAAGGGAGTCTTAGGAATACAGTTTTTAACACTTCATTCTCTTCATTACAGGAAACTATACCAAAAGATCAAAATAGTTTGAGTGCCATTACTCAGTTACTTTGAGAGACAAAGCAAGTTGTAGAATAACAATGTATATCGTACTATTTATGAAAATTTAAAAACACAAGCACAGATGGCTCCTGAGGTGAAAGGTTTTTTAGGTTTAAATTTCATATTCATACAGAAAAGTGCACATATTATGAATCCTCAGGGGATTTTTATAACCTGAACACATTTATGTAACCAGCAGCCAGATCAGGAAACAGAACATTCCTATCACCTATCACTTGTTGTTAGATGCCATCGAGTCAGCTCTGACTCATAGCAACCCCACGTACAACAGAATGAAACACTGCCTGGTCCTGTGCCATCCTCACATCATGGTTATGCTTGAGCTCATTGTCGCAGCCACTGTGTCGATCCATCTCGCTGAGGGTCTTTCTCTTTTTCGCTGACAGTCTACTTTACCAAACATGATGTCCTTCACCAGGGACTGGTCCCTCCTGATAACATGTCCAAAGTAAGGGAAATGTAGTCTCGCCATCCTTGCTTCTAAGGAGGATTTTGGCTGTACTTCTTCCAAGACAGTTAGTTGTTCATTCTTTTGGCAGTCCATGGTACATACGTTCAATATACTTCACAAACACCAAAGCTCAGAGGTGTCAGTTCTTCAGCCTACCTTATTCATTGTCCAGTTGTCACATTCATATGAGGTGATTGAAAACACCATGGCTTGAGTTAGGTGCACCTTAGTCTTCAAGGTGACATCTTTGCTTTTTAACACTTTAAAAAGGTTTTTTGCAGCAGATTTGCCTAATGTCGTGCATCTTTTGATTTCTTGATTTCTGTTTCCATGGCTGTTGATTGTGGATCCAAGTAAAATGAAATCCTTGACAACTTCAATCTTTTCTCCACTTATCGTGATATTGCTTATTGTCCAGTTGTGAGGATTTTTGTTTTTTTTTTTTGTGTTGAGGTGTAATCCATACTGAAGGCTCTAGTCTTTGATCTTCATCAGTCAGTGCTTCAAATCCTCTTCATTTTCAGCAAGCAAGGTTGTGTCATCTGCATATCGCAGGTTGTTAATGAGTTTTCCTCCAATACTGATGTCTTGCTCTTCACGTAGTCCAGCTTCTTGGATTATTTGCTCAGCATACAGGTTGAATAAGTATGGTGAAAGGATACAACAACCCTAACACACACCTATTACTAGTCCCACCTGAATATTAACTACAGTCTTGCCTTCTACAGCATGAATTAGTTATGCCTGTTTTATATTTTAAATAAATGAAATGATACAGTATATCATATTTGTTAGATATCTTTTGCTCAACTTTATGTGTCTAAGATTCACCATGTTGCATTTTGTTTTGTTTTGTTTTTATGTGTATAAGATTCACCATGTTACACGTACTTGAAGTTCATTCTCATTGCTATATAATAATATAACATTCTATTACACTCACATGCATACTGTAGTGCTGCTGGGATCATCATTCTAGTATGTATCTGTGAACATGTGTAAATATTTTGAGTTTTTATGTACCTAGGAATGAAATTGCTGGGCCATAAGTATGAATATGTCCAGTCATAGTGCGGTCGGCGTTGGGTGCTGTTGAGTCGATTCTGACTCATAGCAATCCCCTGTGACAGAGAAGAATTCTCCCAAAGGGGAAACCCTGGTAGCATAATGATCAAATGCTACAGCTGCTAAACAAAAAGGTTGGCAGTTCGAATCTACCAGGTGCTCCTTGGAAACTCTACGGGGCAGTTCTACTCTGTCCTATAGGGTCGCTATGAGTCAGAATTGACTCAACAGCAGTGGGTTATGGATTGAAACTTCCTGGAAGTAGATGGCCAGGTCTTTCTCTCATGGAGCCAATGCGTGGATTTGCAGCAACACTCAAGCTGATCTTCCAGTTAGCAGAGAGCACTTAACTGTTACACCACCAGAGCTCCTTATGGTCAAGAATTTTCCAAAGTAATTGTAAAAATTTATACTCTAAGAGCAGTATATGAGAATCAGTTGCTTCACTTCCTCACCAAAACTTGGTATTTTCAATCTTTTTTTTCAGTGTAACCATTCTGGTGAGCGTACATATACCAGCATGCATTGCATTGGCATTGCAGCAAAGAGGGTCCCTGAGTTGGAATTGATTCATGACATGTGACAACAACAACTAATAATGTTGAGTATGTTTTCATATGTCCATTTGGATTACTTTTTTTGTGACATGCCTGTAGAGACTTTGCCCATTTGGGGAAGGGGGTGTCTCTTTTTTTAATTATTGGTTTGTGAGACTTGTTTATATATTTTGGATCTGAGTCCTTTGTTTGACGTATTTATCACTCTTAATTTTTCCTATTCTGTGGCCAAACTTTTTACACTCACAATGGTGTCTTTTGATAAGCAGAAATGCTTACTTTTAATGAAGTCTAATATATCAATTTTTTTAAACTTTAGGACTTGTCCTTTTCGTCTCCTGTTGAAGAAACCATTTTACCCACCAAAGTCATGAAGATGCTCACCTATTGTATCTTTGAAAAGCTGTATGATTTTACTTTGTCACGTGTTGGTCTGCAATCATTGTGGAATCGACTTTTGTAAATGATGTGGGTAAAGGCCAAGGTTTCCATATGAACCTCGAATTAGCCCTGCATAACTTATTAAAGAGATCATCCTCTATATACCATAATGAAGTGGCACCTTTGTCATAAATCTGGTGATGACATATATGATCCCACTGCTGGGCTCTCAACCCCCTATCCTGTTCCATTTGTACATTTGTCTCTGCTGATGCTAATACCACACTGTCTTAATTGCAATAGCTTTATAACAGGTCTTAGTATCGGGTAGTGTAAACCTTTCAGCTTTGTTCTTTTTAAAAAGTGCCTTGGTAAATCTGAATAAAGCATGGACTTTAATAAATAATAATGTATCAATATTAGTTCACTGATTGTAATAAATGCACCATACGAATGGGAGATACTAATAATGGGGGAAATTGGGTGCTATGGGGACTCTGTACTGTCTTTGCAATTTTTCCATAAATCGAAAACTGCTCTAAAATAAAAAGTTTATTTAAAAAATGCTTTGGCTCCTCTTCTTCCTTTGCATTTCCATATAAATTTTAGAACCATCTCGTCAATTTTTACAATATAGCCTACTGATATTATCTTCAGTATTTAATGCAATTAAAACGTTTAGATTAATTTAGGAAGTCTTGACAACAAGAAACTACCATTGTGCGTTACAAGCCATGAATGCAATCTGTCTGTCCATTAATTCAGGCCTTTTTAAATTTCTTTCAGGTTTTGCAGTTTTCATTGTAGGATTCTTGAATGAATATCTTTTGTTCAACTTGAATTTTCTTGATGTTATCATAAGTGGTATATGTGTTTCATTTTTTCTGATTACTTGTGGCTGGTATATACAAATAAAATTGACTTTTGTATTTTGATTTTCTATCCAGCATTGTTTCTATATTCACTTATTAATTACAATAGTTTGTCATTAGAATCCTTTGTATTTTTAAAGTATGCAGTCAGATCATCTTTCTAACAGTTGTGATTTTGTTTTATTTTCTTTTCCTTCTTGTACTTGCTAGAACTACCACTACAAAATTTTAAAAAATGGTATTAAAGAGAATCCCTCTCTTGTTCCCAAACTCAGGTGGAAAACTTTAAATATATCAGCATTTGTATGATGTTTGCTATGTCTATGCTTGTGCTAATATCACTCTGTCTTAATTGTAATGGCTTTATAATAGGTTTTAAAAATAATAATTAATAACCAGATAGTTCTTTGCTTGTTTAGAGTTTAGATCATGAATAGGTATTCAATTTTTAAAAAATAATTTTTATTGTACTTTAAGTGAAAGTTTACAAATCAAGTTAGTCTCTCACACAAAAACCCATATACACCTTGGTACACACTCCCAATTACTCTCCCCCAGTTGCTTTTTTTTTTTTTTTTAGTAAGACAGTCTGCTCTCTCCCTCCACTCTCTTTTTTCGTGTCCTTTTCGCCAGCTTCTAACCCCCTCCACCCTCTCATCTCCCCTCCAGACAGGAGATGCCAACATAGTCTCAAGTGTCCACCTGATCCAAGAAGCTCACTCCTTACCAGCATCCCTCTCCAATCCATTGTCCAGTCCAATCCATGTCTGAAGAGTTGGCTTCGGGAATGGTTCCTGTCCTGGGCAAACAGAAGGTCTGGGGGCCATGACCACCGGGGTCTTTCCAGTCTCAGTCAGACCATTAAGTCTGGTCTTATGAGAATTTGGGGTCTGCATCCCACTGCTCTCCTGCTCCCTCAGGGGTTCTCTGTTGCGTTCCCTGTCAGGGCAGTCATTGGATGTAGCCGGGCACTATCTAGTTCTTCTGGTCTCAAGATGATGTAGTCGTTGGTTCATGTGGCCCTTTCTGTCTTTTCAGCTCATAATCACCTTGTGTCCTTGGTGTTCTTCATTCTCCTTTGATCCAGGTGGGTTGAGACCAATTGATGCATCTTAGATGGTTGCTTGCTAGCGTTTAACACCCCAGATGCCACTCTTCAAAGTGGGATGCAGAATGTTTTCTTAATAGATTTTATTATGCCAGTTGACTTGGATGTCCCCTGAAACCATGGTCCCCAGACCCCTGCCCCTGCTACGCTGGCCTTCGAAGCATTCAGTTTATTCAGAAAACTACTTTGCTTTTGGTTTAGTCCAATTGTGCTAACCTCCCCTGTACTGTGTGCTGTCTTTCGCTTCACCTGAAGTAGTTCTTATCTACTGTCTAATTAGTGAGTACCCCCTCCCTCCCTCCCTGCTCTCATAACCACAAAAGAATGTTTTCTCAGTTTAAACTATTTCTCAAGTTCTTATAATAGTGGTCTTATACAATATTTGTCCATTTGCAACTGACTAATTTCACTCAGCATAATGCCTTCCAGGTTCCTCCATGTTATGAAATGTTTCACAGATTCCTCACTGTTCTTTATCGATGCGTAGTATTCCATTCAGTGAATATACCATAATTTATTTATCCATTCATCCGTTGATGCACGCCTTGGTTGCTTCCATTTTTTTGCTATTGTAAACGGTGCTGAAATAAACATGGGTGTGCATATATCAGTTCTTGTAAAGGCTCTTATTTCTCTAGGATATATACCAAGGAGTGGGATTGCTGGATCGTATGGTAGTTCTATTTCTAACTTTTTAAGGAAGTGCCAAATCAATTTCCAAAGTGGTTGTACCATTTGACATTCCCACCAGCAGTGTAGCAGTGTTCCAATCTCTCCACAGCCTCTCCAACATTTATTATTTTGTATTTTTTGGATTAATGCCAGGCTCGTTGGAGTGAGATGAAATCTCATTGTAGTTTTGATCTGCATTTCTCTAATGGCTACTGATTGCGAACATTTCCTCATATATCTGTTACCTACCTGAATGTCTTCTTTGGTGAAGTGTCTATTCATATGTTTTGCCCATTTTTTAATTGGGTTATTTGTCTTTTTCTAGTTGAGTTTTTGCAGTATCATGTAGAGTTTAGAGATCAGGTGCTGATCAGAAATGTCATAGCTAGAAACTTTTCCCCAGTCTGTAGGTAGTCTTTTTCCTCTTTTGGTGAAGTCTTTGGATGAGCATAGGTGTTTGATTTTTAGGAGCTCCCAGTTATCTAGTTTTTCTTCTACGTTCTTTATAATGTTTTCTCTACTATTTATGCCTTATATTAGGGCTCCTAACATTGTCCCTATTTTATCTTCCATGATCTTTATCGTTTTAGATTTTATATTTAGGTCTTTGATCCATTTTGAGTTAGTTTTTGTGCATGGAGTGAGGTATGGGTCTCGTTTCATTTTTTTTGCAGTTGGATATCCAGTTATGCCAGCACCATTTGTTAAAAAGACTGTCTTTCCCCCACTTAACTGTTTTGGGGCCTTTGTCAAATATCAACTGCTCATATGTGGATGGATTTATGTCTGGATTCTCAATTCTGCTCCATTGGTCTATGTATCTGTTGTTGTACCGGTACCAGGCTGTTTTGACTATTGTGGCAGTATAATCGGTTCTAAAATCAGGTAAAGTAAGGCCTCCCACTTTCTTCTCCTTTTTCAGTAATGCCTTATTTATCCGGGGCCTCTTTCCCTTCCATATGAAATTGGTGATTTGTTTCTCCATCTCATTAAAGAATGTCGTTGGGATTTGGATCGGAATTGCATTAAATGTATAGATCGCTTTTGGTAGAATAGACATTTTTATAATGTTAAGTCTTCCTATCCATGAGCAAGGTATGTTCTTCCACTTATATAAGTCTCTTTTGGTTTCTTGCAGAAGTGTACTGTAGTTTTCTTTGTATAAGCCTTTTACATCTCTGGTAAGATTTATTCCTAAGTATTTTATCTTCTTGGGGGCTACTGTAAATGGCATTGATTTGGTGATTTCCTCCTCAATGTTCTTTTTGTTGCTGTAGAGGAATCCAACTGATTTTTGTATGTTTATCTTGTATCCCGATACTCTGCTGAACTCTTCTATTAGTTTCAGTAGTTTTCTGGACGATTCCTTAGGGTTTTCTGTGTATAAAATCATGTCATCTGCAAATAGAGATACTTTTACTTCTTCCTTGCCAATCTGGATGCCCTTTATTTCTTTATCTAGCCTAATTGCTCTAACTAGGACTTCCAGCTCAATGTTGAATAAGAGTGGTGATAAAGGGCATCCTTGTCTGGTTCCCGATCTCAGTGGGAATGTTTTCAGGCTCTCTCCATTTAGGGTGATGTTGGCTGTTGGCTTTGTATAAATGCCCTTTATTATGTTGAGAAATTTTCCTTCTATTCCTATTTTGCTGAGAGTTTTTATCACTAATTAGTGTTGAACTTTGTCGAATGCCTTCTCTGTATCAATTGATAAAATCATGTGATTCTTGTCTTTTGTTTTATTTCTGTGGTGGATTACATTAATTTGTTTTCTAATGTTGAACCATCCCTGCATACGTGGTATGAATCCCACTTGATCATGGTGAATTATTTTTTTGATATGTTGTTGAATTGTATTGGCTAAAATTTTGTTGAGGATTTTTGCATCTATGTTCATGAGGGATATAGGTCTATAATGTTCTTTTCTTGTGGTGTCTTTACCTGGTTTTGGTATCAGGGATATGGTGGCTTCATAGAATGAGTTTGGTAGTATTCTGTCCTTTTCTATGCTCTGAAATACGTTTAGTAGTGGTGGTGTTAACTGTTCTCTGAAAGTTTGGTGGAACTCTGCAGTGAAGCCATCTGGACCAGGGCTTTTTTTCATTGGGAGTTTTTTGATTACCTTTTCAATCTCTTCTTTTGTTATGGGTCTATTTAGTTGTTCTACCACTGTTTGTGTTAGTTTAGGTAGGCAGTGTGTTTCTAGGAATTCATCCATTTCTTCTAGATTTTCAAATTTGTTTGAGTATAGCTTTTCTTAGTAATCTGATATGATTCTTTTAATTTTGGTTGGGTCTGTTGTAGAATCGCCCATCTCATTTCTTATTTGGGTTATTTGCTTCCTCTCCTGTTTTTCTTTTGTCAGTTTGGCCAATGGTTTATCAATTTTGTTGAATTTTTAAAAAAACCAGCTTTTGGTCTTGTTAATTCTTTCAATTGTTTTTCTGTTTCATTTAGTTCAGCTCTAATTTTTATTATTTGTTTTCTTCTGGTGCCTGAGGGTTTCTTTTGTTGCTCTCTTTCTATTTGTTCAAGTTGTAGGAATAGTTCTTTGATTTTGGCCCTTCTTTTTGGATGTGTGCATTTATTGATATAAATTGGCCTCTGAGCACTGCTTTTGCTGTGTCCCAAGGTTCTGATAGGAAGTGTTTTCATTCTCATTGTATTCTATAAATTTCTTTATTCCATCCTTAATGTCTTCTATAGTCCAGTCTTTTTTGAGCAGGGTATTGTTCAGTTTCCAAGTGTTTGATTTCTTTTCCCCTTATTGATTTCCACTTTTATGGCCTTATGGTCAGACAAGATGCTTTGTAATATTTCAATGTTTTGGATTCTGCTAAGGTTTGCTTTATGACCTAATATGTGGTCTATTCTAGAGAACGTTCCATGTGCACTAGAAAAGAAAGTATAGTTGGTTGCTATTGGGTAGAGTGTTCTGTATATGTCTACGAGGTCAAGTCGGTTGACTGTGGCATTTAGATCTTCCGTGTCTTTATTGAGCTTCTTTCTGGATGTCCTGTCCTTCACCGAAAGTGGTATGTTGAAGTCTCCTACTATTATTGTGAAGCTGTGTATCTCACTTTTCAATGCTGATAGAGTTTGTTTTATGTATCTTGCAGCCCTGTCATTGGGTGCATAAATATTTAATATGGTTATATCTTCTTGGCGTATTGTCCCTTTAATCATTATATAGTGTCCTTCCTTATCCTTTCTGATGGATTTAACTTTAAAGTCTATTTAGTCAGAAATTAATATTGCCACTCCTGCTCTTTTTTTTTTTTTTTTTTTTTTTTTTTTTTATAATAACTTTTATTAAGCTTCAAGTGAACGTTTACAAATCCAATCAGTCTGTCACATATAAGTTTACATACATCTCACTCCCTACTCCCACTTACTCTCCCCGTCTTGAGTCAGCCCTTTCAGTCTCTCCTTTCTTGACAATTTTGCCGGCTTCCCTCTCTCTCTATCCTCCCATCCCCCCTCCAGACAAGAGTTGCCAACACAATCTCAAGTGTACACCTGATATAATTAGCTCACTCTTCATCAGCGTCTCTCTCCCACCCGCTGACCAGTCCCTTTCATGTCTGATGAGTTGTCTTCAGGGATGGTTCCTGTCCTGTGTCAACAGAAGGTCTGGAGAGCATGACCGCCGGGATTCCTCCAGTCTCAGTCAGACCATTAAGTTTGGTCTTCTTATGAGAATTTGGGGTCTGCATCCCACTGCTCTCCTGCTCCCTCAGGGGTCCTCTGCTGAGCTCCCTGTCAGGGCAGTCATCGATTGTGGCCGGGCACCAACTAGTTCTTCTGGTCTCAGGATGATGTAGGTCTCTGGTTCATGTGGCCCTTTCTGTCTCTTGGGCTCTTAGTTGTCATGTGGGCTTGGTGTTCTTCATTTTCCTTTGCTCCAGGTGGGTTGAGACCAATTGTTGCATCTTAGATGGCTGCTTGTTAGCATTTAAGACCCCAGACGCCACATTTCAAAGTGGGATGCAGAATGATTTCATAATAGAATTATTTTGCCAATTGACTTAGAAGTCCCCGCAAACCATGTTCCCCAGACCCCCGCGCTTGCTCCGCTGAGCTTTGAAGCATTCATTTTATCCCGGAAACTTCTTTGCTTTTGGTCCAGTCCAATTGAGCTGACCTTCCATGTATTGAGTGTTGTCTTTCCCTTCACCTAAAGCAGTTCTTATCTACTGATTAATCAATAAAAAAACCCTCTCCCACCCTCCCTCCCTCCCCCCCTCGTAACCACAAAAGTATGTGTTCTTCTCAGGTTTACTATTTCTCAAGATCTTATAATAGTGGTCTTATACAGTATTTGTCCTTTTGCCTCTGACTCATTTCGCTCAGCATAATGCCTTCCAGGTTCCTCCATGTTATGAAATGTTTCAGAGATTCGTCACTGTTCTTTATCGATGCGTAGTATTCCATTGTGTGAATATACCACAATTTATTTACCCATTCATCCGTTGATGGACACCTTGGTTGCTTCCAACTTTTTGCTATTGTAAACAGAGCTGCAATAAACATGGGTGTGCATATATCTGTTTGTATGAAGGCTCTTGTATCTCTAGGGTATATTCCGAGGAGTGGGATTTCTGGGTTGTATGGTAGTTCTATTTCTAACTGTTTAAGATAACGCCAGATAGATTTCCAAAGTGGTTGTACCATTTTACATTCCCACCAGCAGTGTATGAGAGTTCCAATCTCTCCGCAGCCTCTCCAACATTTATTATTTTGTGTTTTTTGGATTAATGCCAGCCTTGCTGGTGTGAGATGGAATCTCATCGTAGTTTTAATTTGCATTTCTCTAATGGCTAATGATCGAGAGCATTTTCTCATGTATCTGTTGGCTGCCTGGATATCTTCTTTAGAGAAATGTGTGTTCATATCCTTTGCCCACTTCTTGATTGGGTTGTTTGTCTTTTTGTGGTTGAGTTTTGACAGAATCATGTAGATTTTAGAGATCAGGCGCTGGTCGGAGATGTCATAGCTGAAAATTCTTTCCCAATCTGTAGGTGGTCTTTTTACTCTTTTGGTGAAGTCTTTAGATGAGCATAGGTGTTTGATTTTTAGGAGCTCCCAGTTATCGGGTTTCTCTTCATCATTTTTGGTAATGTTTTGTATTCTGTTTATACCTTGTATTAGGGCTCCTAGGGTTGTCCCAATTTTTTCTTCCATGATCTTTATCGTTTTAGTCTTTATGTTTAGGTCTTTGATCCACTTGGAGTTAGTTTTTGTGCATGGTGTGAGGTATGGGTCCTGTTTCATTTTTTTGCAAATGGATATCCAGTTATGCCAGCACCATTTGTTAAAAAGGCTGTCTTTTCCCCAGTTAATTGACACTGGTCCTTTGTCAAATATCAGCTGCTCATACGTGGATGGATCTATGTCTGGGTTCTCAATTCTGTTCCATTGGTCTATGTGTCTGTTGTTGTACCAGTACCAGGCTGTTTTGACTACTGTGGCTGTATAATAGGTTCTGAAGTCAGGTAAGGTGAGGCCTCCCACTTTCTTCTTCTTTTTCAGTAGTGCTTTGCTTATCCGGGGCTTCTTTCCCTTCCATATGAAATTGGTGATTTGTTTCTCTATCCCCTTAAAATATGACATTGGAATTTGGATCGGAAGTGCGTTAAATGTATAGATGGCTTTTGGTAGAATAGACATTTTTACTATGTTAAGTCTTCCTATCCATGAGCAAGGTATGTTTTTCCACTTAAGTATGTCCTTTTGAATTTCTTGTAGTAGAGCTTTGTAGTTTTCTTTGTATAGGTCTTTTACATCCTTGGCAAGATTTATTCCTAAGTATCTTATCTTCTTGGGGGCTACCGTGAATGGTATTGATTTGGTTATTTCCTCTTCGGTGTTCTTTTTGTTGATGTAGAGGAATCCAAGTGATTTTTGTATGTTTATTTTATAACCTGAGACTCTGCCAAACTCTTCTATTAGTTTCAGTAGTTTTCTGGAGGATTCCTTAGGGTTTTCTGTGTATATAATCATGTCATCTGCAAATAGTGATAACTTTACTTCTTCCTTGCCAATCCGGATACCTTGTATTTCTTTGTCTAGCCTGATTGCCCTGGCTAAGACTTCCAACACGATGTTGAATAAGAGTGGTGATAAAGGGCATCCTTGTCTGGTTCCCGTTCTCAAGGGAAATGCTTTCAGGTTCTCTCCATTTAGAGTGATATTGGCTGTTGGCTTTGCATAGATGCCCTTTATTATGTTGAGGAATTTTCCTTCAATTCCTATTTTGGTGAGAGTTTTTATCATAAATGGGTGTTGGACTTTGTCAAATGCCTTTTCTGCATCAATTGATAAGATCATGTGGTTTTTGTCTTTTGTTTTATTTATGTGATGGATTACATTAATGGTTTTTCTGATATTAAACCAGCCTTGCATACCTGGTATAAATCCCACTTGATCAGGGTGAATTATTTTTTTGATGTGTTGTTGGATTCTATTGGCTAGAATTTTGTTGAGGATTTTTGCATCAATGTTCATGAGGGATATAGGTCTATAATTTTCTTTTTTTGTAATGTCTTTACCTGGTTTTGGTATCAGGGAGATGGTGGCTTCATAGAATGAGTTGGGTAGTATTCCGTCATTTTCTATGCTTTGGAATACCTTTAGTAGTAGTGGTGTTAACTCTTCTCTGAAAATTTGGTAGAACTCTGCAGTGAAGCCGTCCGGGCCAGGACTTTTTTTTGTTGGGAGTTTTTTGATTACCGTTTCAATCTCTTTTTTTGTTATGGGTCTATTTAGTTGTTCTGCTTCTGAATGTGTTAGTTTAGGTAGGTAGTGTTTTTCCAGGAATTCATCCATTTCTTCTAGGTTTTCAAATTTGTTAGAGTACAATTTTTCATAATAATCTGAAATGATTCTTTTAATTTCATTTGGTTCTGTTGTGATGTGGTCCTTCTCATTTCTTATTCGGGTTATTTGTTTCCTTTCCTGTATTTCTTTAGTCAGTCTAGCCAATGGTTTATCAATTTTGTTAATTTTTTCAAAGAACCAGCTTTTGGCTTTGTTAATTCTTTCGATTGTTTTTCTGTTCTCTAATTCATTTAGTTCAGCTCTAATTTTTATTATTTGTTTTCTTCTGGTGCCTGATGGATTCTTTTGTTGCTCACTTTCTATTTGTTCAAGTTGTAGGGACAGTTCTCTGATTTTGGCTCTTTCTTCTTTTTGTATGTGTGCATTTATGGATATAAATTGACCTCTGAGCACTGCTTTTGCTGTGTCCCAGAGGTTTTGATAGGAAGTATTTTCATTCTCGTTGCTTTCTATGAATTTCCTTATTCCCTCCTTGATGTCTTCTATAACCCAGTCTTTTTTCAGGAGGGTATTGTTCATTTTCCAAGTATTTGATTTCTTTTCCCTCGTTCTTCTGTTATTGATCTCTAGTTTTATTGCCTTGTGGTCTGAGAAGATGCTTTGTAATATTTCGATGTTTTGGACTCTGCAAAGGTTTGTTTTATGACCTAATATGTGGTCTATTCTAGAGAATGTTCCATGTGCGCTAGAAAAAAAAGTATATTTTGCAGCAGTTGGGTGGAGAGTTCTGTATAAGTCAATGAGGTCAAGTTGGTTGATTGTTGTAATTAGATCTTCCGTGTCTCTGTTGAGCTTCTTACTGGATGTCCTGTCCTTCTCCGAAAGGGGTGTGTTGAAGTCTCCTACTATAATTGTGGAGGTATCTATCTCGCTTTTCAGTTCTGTTAAAATTTGATTTATATATCTTGCAGCCCTGTCATTGGGTGCGTAAATATTTAATATGGTTATGTCTTCCTGATCAATTGTCCCTTTTATCATTATATAGTGTCCTTCTTTATCCTTTGTGGTGGATTTAAGTCTAAAGTCTATTTTGTCAGAAATTAATATTGCTACTCCTCTTCTTTTTTGCTTATTGTTTGCTTGATATACTTTTTTCCATCCTTTGAGTTTTAGTTTGTTTGTGTCTCTAAGTCTAAGGTGTGTCTCTTGTAGGCAGCATATAGATGGATCGTGTTTCTTTATCCAGTCTGTGACTCTCTGTCTCTTTATTGGTGCATTTAGTCCATTTACATTCAGGGTAATTATAGATAAATAAGTTTTTAGTGCTGTCATTTTGATGCCTTTTTATGTGTGTTGTTGACAATTTCATTTTTCCACATACTTTTTTGTGCAGAGGCGTTTTTCTTAGTAAATTGTGAGATCCTCACTTTCATAGTGTTTGACTTTATGTTAGTTGAGTCGTTACGTTTTTCTTGGTTTTTGTCTTGAGTTATAGAGTTGTTATACCTTTTTGTGGTTACCTCATTATATACCCCTATTTTTCTAAGTAAAAACCTAACTTGTATTGTTCTATATCGCCTTGTATCACTCTCCATATGGCAGTTCAATGCCTCCTGTATTTAGTCCCTCTTTTTGATTATTGTGATCTTTTACCTATTGACTTCCATGATTCCCTGTTATGTGTATTTTTTTTTAATTAATCTTAATTTGTTTGTTTTTGTGATTTCCCTATTTGAGTTGATATCAGGACGTTCTGTTTTGTGACCTTGTTTTGTGCTGATATCTGATATTATTGGTTCTCTGACCAAACAATATCCTTTAGTATTTCTTGTAGCTTTGGTTTGGTTTTTGCAAATTCTCTAAACTTGTGTTTGTCTGTAAATATCTTAATTTCGCCTTCATATTTCAGAGAGAGTTTTGCTGGATATATGATCCTTGGTTGGCAGTTTTTCTCCTTCAGTGTTCTGTATATGTCGTCCCATTCCCTTCTTGCCTGCATGGTTTCTGCTGAGTAGTCAGAACATATTCTTATTGATTCTCCCTTGAAGGAAACCTTTCTTTTCTCCCTGGCTGCTTTTAAAATTTTCTGTTTATCTTTGGTTTTGGTGAGTTTGATGATAATATGTCTTGGTGTTTTTCTTTTTGGATCAATCTTAAATGGGGTTCGATGAGCATCTTGGATAGATATCCTTTCGTCTTTCATGATGTCAGGGAAGTTTTCTGTCAGAAGTTCTTCAACTATTTTCTCTGTGTTTTCTGTCCCCCCTCCCTGTTCTGGGACTCCAATCACCCGCAGGTTATCCTTCTTGATAGAGTCCCACATAATTCTTAGGGTTTCTTCATTTTTTTTAATTCTTTTATCTGATTTTTTTTCAGCTATGTTGGTGTTGATTCCCTGGTCCTCCAGATGTCCCAGTCTGCATTCTAATTGCTCGAGTCTGCTCCTCTGACTTCCTAGTGTGTTGTCTAATTCTGTTATTTTATTGTTAATCTTTTGGATTTCTACATGTTGTCTCTCTATGGATTCTTGCAACTTATTAATTTTTCCAGTATGTTCTTGAATAATCTTTTTGAGTTCTTCAACAGTTTTATCAGTGTGTTCCTTGGCTTTTTCTGCAGATATCCTAATTTCATTTGTGATATCATTAAGCATTCTGTAAATTAGTTTTTTATATTCTGTATCTGATAATTCCAAAATTGTATCTTCATTTGGGAAAGATTTTGATTCTTTTGTTTGGGGAGTTGGAGAAGCTGTCACGGTCTGCTTCTTTAAGTGGTTTGATATGGATTGTTGTCTCCGAGCCATCACTGGGAAACTAGTTTTTCCAGAAAATCCGCTAAAAAAAAACTGCAGTCAGATCCCTATCAGAGTTCTCCCTCTGGCTCAGGCTATTCAGATGTTAATGAAGCCGCCTGGGGAGGGTGGGGGAGGGAACAGAGAGATAGGAGAGTAGCACCTCAGAATATAGCCAGAGTTGCTTGTCTTGCTTGGAATGACTATTATATCTGAGATTCCCGCGGGCGCGTCGCCTATGTGTGCTGTCTGTGTGGAGATTGCCCCCGGGGGGTCTGGCCCGCTGGAGTCACGGTCAGATCCTCCGCTTCCAGCCCCACGCCCAGCGTCAAGGCTCCCCTACTGGGACGGTGCACTCTCGACTCCAAAATCAGTCGCTGCCTCCCGGGGACTTCTCGTCCCTCCAGCCGCGTGGCCGTGCCGCCCCCGTGAACCAGGTGGGCCCCCTCCCGGGGTTAGTTCAGATTGGTGGAGTAGCTCCCCGTGCTTGTGCCGCGACCGAGTGTCCCGGCTGGAACGCTGTTCTCCCCGCTCCAATACCAGTCGCTGCCTCCCGGGGACTTCTCCTACCGGCTGTGTCCCACGCCGCCCGCGCGACCCGGATGGTCACCTTCCCGGGGTTAGTTCAGGGAGTGGAGCAACTCTCCGTGTTTATGGCGTACCTGCGTGCAGTCCAAATCCCTGTGGGACGGTTCCCCGGCTCGGATGCTGCTCTTTCTGCTCCAAGATCAGTCACTGCCTCCCGGGGACTTCTCCTAACGGCTGCGTCCCACGCCGCCCGTGGAACCGGCTAGTCCCCCTCCCGGGGTTAGTTCAGGGGGGTGGAGCAGGTCTCTGTGCTTGTGCCGTACCTGACTGGTATGCTGGCTCCAGGCTCTGGAAACAATCGCTGCTTCCCCGTATTAGTTCGTTCTCCGTCTCTAAATCTGTGTTTGTTGTTCAGGGTTCGTAGATTGTTATGTATGTGATCGATTCACTTGTTTTTCCGTGTCTTTGTTGTAAGAGGGATCCGAGGTAGCGTCTGCCTAGTCCGCCATCTTGGCTCCGCCTCCTCCTGCTCTTTTTTGATTGTTCTTTGCTTGATGTATTTTTTTTTCCATCCTTTGAGTTTTAGTTGTTTGTGTCTCTAAGTCTAAGGAGTGTCTCTTGTAGACAGCATATAGACGGATCTTGTTTTTCAATCCATTCTGCCACTCTCTGTCTCTTTATTGGTGCATTTAGTCCATTTACATTCAGGGTAATTATGGATAGGTATGAATTTAGTGCTATCATTTTTTTGTGTGTGTGTTGACAGCTTCTTTTTCCCACTTGATTTTATGTGCTGAGCAGATTTTCTTTATATATTGTCCTTTCCTCATATTTGTTGTTGATTTTGTTTCTGCTGAGTCTGTATTTTTCCCCTGTAGTTTATTTTGATATGTAGGATAGTTTGTCTCCTTTGTGGTTACCTTATTATTTACCCCTATTTTTCTAAATTTATAACTAACTTGTATTTCTTTGTATCACCGTATCTTTCTTTCCATATGGAAGGTGTATAATTACATTTCTTAGTCCCTCTTTATTATTTTAATGTTGTCTTCTTTTATATAATAACATTGCCATTACCCTGTGTTGGGCTTTTTTTTTTTTTTTTTTTTTAGTCTTGCTTTGTTTTTTTTGGATTTCTCTGTCTGGGTTGACTTCTGGTTGCTCTGCCCAGTGTTCTAGTTTTGGGTCGATACCTGATATTATTGATTTTTCTAACCAAAGAACTCCCTTTAGCATTTCTTTTAGTTTTGGTTTGGTTTTTACAAATTCCCTCAACTTGTGTTTATTTGGAAATGTCTTAATTTCACCTTCATATTTAAGAGACAGTTTTGATGGATATATGATTCTTGGCAGGCAATATTTTTTCCTTCAGTTCTTTAAATATGTCATCCCATTGCCTTCTTGCCTGCATGGTTTCTGCCAAGTACTCCGAGCTTATTCTTATTGGCTCTCCCTTGTAGGTGACTCTTCTTTTATCCCTCACTGCTCTTATCTCTTATCTTTGGTTTTGGCAAGCTTGATTATAATAAGTCTTGGTGACTTTCTTTTAGGATCTACCTTATGTGGAGTTTGATGAGCATCTTGAATAGATATCTTCTCATCTTTCACAATATCAGGGAAGTTTTCTGCCAACAAATCCTAAACAATTTTCTCTGTATTTTCTGTTATCCCTCCCTGTTCTTGTACTCCAGTCACTCATAGGTTATTTCTCTTGATAGAGTCCCGCATGATTCTTAAGGTTTCTTCATTTTTAAAAATTCTTTTATCTGATTTTTCTTCAAATATATTAGTGCCAAGTGATTTATCTTTGAGTTCAGAAATTCTAGCTTCTACTTGCTCAGTTCTGCTCCTCTGACTTTCTATTGAGTTATCTAATTCTGTAATTTTATTGTTAGTCTTCTGAATTTCTGATTGCTGTCTGCCTATGGATTTTTCCAGCTTATTAAACTTCTCATTATGCTCCTGAATAATCTTTCTGATTTCTTCAGTTCCTTCATCTGTGTGTTCCTTGGCTTGTTCTGGTATCGCCTCATTTCCTTCCTGATGTCTTGAAGTGTTCTGTATATTAAACTTTTGTGTTCTGCATCTAGTAATTCCAGGAATGCACTTTCCTCTAAAAGATCCCTGGATTCTTTGTTTTGAGAGCCTATTGAGGTGATCATGGCCTGTTTCTTAATGTGCCTGGATATTGACTGTTGTCTTTGAGCCATCTATAAATTATTGTATTAGTTTATGCTTGCTTACCGTGTCGTAGCTGCTTGCTTTGTTTTGTTTTGGTATATCCCTGTGTGTTGCTTGAGTGAGCTAGCTTGATTATTTTTGCCTTTGGAACTCTGGTGTCCTATCCCCAGCTGGCTAGAGCTGTTATCATGTATATCAGTCTAGGAGTCCATTCAGTTTTCTTGTATGAATTCAGCTCAGGTTTCCAGGTAGCTGATATCAAGTGTGTGGTACAGACTCTGTCCTACAGTCTTAGAGGGGCAGGGGTGATTGGCGTATATACCCGTATCTGATTGCAGCAGGGGGCATGCTCTGAACAAGGCAGGGGGCTAAGAACCGACCCCCAAGTGTCTCTGAAGAAAACGCATCTCTGTTCTCTAGAGCGTGCTGGTGGGTGGGCTCTGCAGAGGGACCATGGGGGCCCAAAGCTTTTGGTTGTAAGGACTGGGAGGTACAAGTTTTCCCTGGACCCCTGTCGCGGGTGGCTGGGTGACCCAAGTGCAGCCACCAGTCCTTAGGTCCCTGTTGTGGGTAGGTGAGGGCCTTGTTTAACAGGCAAAGCAATGTCAAACGTCAAACACCCACCTCTCCACCTCACTGCTGAAATGGTTGGAGTTTGCCAACAAGGGCCTTTTCTCCTGAAATAGGCCCACACAGGTCCATGCAGAAGGGAAAGGTGCTCAAGGTCCACAGACGGTTTATGCCTGGACAGGAGCCGCTTCTGTCCAGAGCTCCCCTGGTTAATGGAGCTAGCAAATTATCTTTTCCCCCCAGTTGCAAATTTTTTCCTTCTCCAAGGCCGGGATGATGGCTCCAGATGCTCACCAGGGTCTATCTCAGGCCTAGGGATTCAGCCACTGAAGCTGGGTTGGAAGCGGGGAGGGCGCAGTAAAATATACGCAAGTACTTAGCTTTTGCATAGAGCGCCCTTCTTCTCAGGTTCTGGACATGTGAGTGGGCTGTGTGGCTGTCTGCTTCTCCCTGAGGAAGCTGTGGCCAAATGCTAGGACCAGCCTGCTGCCGCCGCTGCCGCCACTGCTCCGGGAATGGTGCCTGAGGGCTCCCTGTGATTCAGGTCTGGCAACTCCTCTCTGCTTCTGAACGGTCTCTTCCTTCCCCTGCCCCTCAGTTCATTGTCTAACCTTGCCTTTGATGCTTAGGGATCCCAGCTTGTCACAAATATACTCTTTTCACTTGTTTTTTTTCAGCTCTTTGTTGTAAAGAGGGCTCGATGGAAGTGTCTGTCTATTCTGCCATCTTGGCTCTGCCTCAGTATTCAATTTTATCAAAGGCTTTTTCTACATCTGTTGAAACCATGTGATTTTCTCATTGTTCTGTTGATATGCTGAATTATGTTGATTGATTTTCTTGCTTTCCTGAATTAAGCTAACTTTGTAGTTGTTATGAATTGAATTGTGTCCCCCCCAAATTGTGTGTCAACTGGGGCTAGGCCATGAGTCCCAGTATTGTGTGATTGTCCACCATTTTGTCATCTGATGTGATTATCTTATGTGTTGTAAATCGTACCTCTATGATGTTAACGAGGCAGGATTAGAGACAGATAAGTTAATGATGCAGGACAGAATCTATAAGATTAGATTATATCTTGAGTCAATCTCTTTTGAGATATAAAAGAAAGAAGTGAACAGAGAGACAGGGGGACCTCACACCACCAAGAAAGTAGTGCTAGGAGCAGAGTGTGTCCTTTGGGCCGGGGGTCCCTGCACTGAGAAACTCCTAGACCAGTGGAGGATTGATGACAAGGACTTATCTCTGGAGCCAACAGAGACAAAAAAACCTTCCCTTGGAACTGGAGCCCTAAATTTGGACTTCTAGTCTACTAAACTGTGAGAGAATAAACTTCTGTTTGTTAAAGCCATCCACTTGTGGTATTTCTGTTATAGCAGCACTAGATAACTAAGACAGTGTTCAAGATGCATTATTCTTTTTTATATATTTCTGGATTCTGTTTGCTAATGTTTTGTTCCCCCCATGTGTCTGTCAGTTTGTCATACTGTGGGGGCTTGAGTGTTGCTGTGATGCTGGAAGCTATGCCACCAGTATTCAGATACCAGCAGGGTCGCCCATGGAGGACAGGTTTCAGCGGAGCTTCCAGGCTAAGACACACTAGGAAGAAGGACCCAGCAGTCTACTTCTGAAGAGCATTAGCCAGTGAAACCCTTACGAATAGCAGCAAAACATTGTCTGATATAGTGCTGGAAGATGGAAGAAATACGGAAGACAGCTTCCTGGCCAAATGACTGGAAAAGATCCATATTTATGTCTATTCCCAAGAAAGATGATCCAACCGAATGTGGAAATTATAGAACAATATCATTAATATCACAGACAAGCAAAATTTTGTGAAGATCACTCAAAAATGGCTGGGGCAGTATATCTACAGGAACTGCCAGAAATTCAGGCAGGTTTCAGAAGAGAACATGGAACCAGGGATATCATTGCTGATGTCAGATGGATCCTGGCTGAAAGCAGAGAATACCAGAAGGACGTTTACCTGTGTTTTATTGACTATGCAAAGACATTCGACTGTGTGGATCATAACAAATTATGGATAACATTGTGAAGAATGGGAATTCCAGACACTTAATTGTGCTCATGAGGAACCTTTACATAGATCAAGAGGCAGTTGTTCAGAAGAACAAGGGGTTACTGACTGGTTTAAAGTCAGGAAAGGTGTATGTCAGGGTTGTATTCTTTCACCATACCTATTCAATCTGTGTGCTGAGCAAATAATCCAAGAAGCTGGACTATATGAAGAAGAACAGGGCATCAGGATTGGAGGAAGACTCATTAACAACCTGCATTATGCAGATGACACAATCTTGCTTGCTGAAAGTGAAGAGAACTTGAAGCACTCACTAATGAAGATCAAAGACCACAGCCATCAATATGGATTGCACCTCAACATAAAGAAAACAAAAATCCTCACAACTGGACCAATGAACAACATCACAGTAAACGGAAAAAGATTGAAGTCAAGGATTTCATTTTTACTTGGATTCACAATCCACAGCCATGGAAGCAGCAGTCAAGAAATCAAGATGCATTGCATTGGGTAAATCTGCTGCAAAGGACCGGTTCAAAGCGTTGAAGAGCAAAGATGCCACCTTGAAGACTAAGGTGCCCATGACCCAAGCCATAGTATTTTCAATCACATCATATGCACGTGAAAGCTGGACAATGAATAAGTAAGACCGGAGAAGAATAGACGCCTTTGAATTGTGGCGTTCACAAAGAATATTGAATATACCATGGACTGCCAAAAGAATGAACAAACCTGTCTTAGAAGGACAGCCAGAATGCTCCTTAGAGGCAAGGATGGCGGGACAGCATCTTACATACTTTGGACATGTTGTCAGGAAGAATCAGTCCCTGGAGAAGGACATCATGCTTGGCAGAGTACAGGGTCAGCGGAAAAGAGGAAGACCCTCAATGAGGTGGATTGACACAGTGGCTGCAACAATGAGCTCAAGCAAAACAATGATTGTAAGGATGGCTCAGAACCGGGCAGTGTTTCGTTCTGTTGTGCATAGAGTTGCTATGAGTTGGAACCGACTTGATGGCACCTAACAACAACAAAAACAACAGTGTTTTGTTCAGGGTTTTTGCTTAGAACTGTTATTTTCTTTTTGTAACATCCTTGTCAAGATTTGGTAATAAGGATATAATGTGTTGCCAAATACATCCTCCTCATTTATTTTCTGCAACAGTTTGTACAAGAGTCATGCTATAAGATTAATCTTATACGTTTGGAAGTTAGCAGTTCCTTTTTATTTGTAGGACAGTTTAAATAAAATATTCAATTTCTTTAATAGATACTGGTATATTAAAGTTTTCTGTTTCTCCATTTCTCAGTTATGGTAATTTGAGTCTTCGAAGAGTCTGTCCTTTTCATCCAAACTGTCAACTCTATTGGCATAAAGTCATTTGTGATAGCTTTATTTATCATTTTTTATATCTGTAAGATCTATAGTGATATACCTTTTTTAAATTCCAAATATTGGTAATTTGTATTTCTCTATTTTTTTTCTTGGCTCATCTTGCTATGGGTTTGTCATTTCTTTATCTCTTTTTAAAGAACCAATTGAGAGCTGTTACCTCTGTATTGTACTTATAAAAATATTAATTGATTTCAGTACTCACACTGTGTTTCCTTCCTTTTTCTTTCTTTCAGCATAAATTTGCTATGCTTTTAATAGTTCTTAGAGATGGATCCTAGATCATTTCTCGGTCTTCCTTCTTTTATGATATATGATTTAAAGCTATGTACTTTGCTATAAGTAATGATTTAGCTTCAAGTGAAAATTTATGCTATGTTGTATCTTCATTATTACTTAGTTCAAGATATTTTCTAGTTTTGGTTTTGTTTTCTTATTTAACCCACTGATTATTTAGAAGTGTATTATTAATTTCCAGGAAATTAAAGATTCTTCAGTTATCTTTTTGTCATTGATTTCAAATTTAAGCCATTGATGTTAGAGAACAAATTCTGAATAATTTCAATCCTTTGAATTTTGCTGAGGTTTTATTATGGCTTAACATTATACTCCATTTTGGTAAATGTTAATATGGGCACCATTGAGTACAGTGTTCACTATATGTCATTTAGGTCAAGTTTGTTAATTTTGTTGTTCTTATTTTCCAGATCCTTACTGCTTATTATTTGCTTGATCAGTTTTTAAAATAGATATGTCAAAACTTCTTACTGTGGTTGAAGATTTCTTGATTTGTCTAGTGTTTTTTTTTTAATTTTTTGGTTCATGTACTTAGAAATTACATTATTGGATGCTGTTACGGATTGAATAGTGTCCCCCCCCAAAATATGTGTCAACTTGGCTAGGCCATGATTCCTAGTATTATGTTTTTGTTCTCCATTTTTTGATCTGATGTAATTTTCCTATGTGTTGTAAATCCTAATCTCTGCCTGGGGTTAATGAGGCAAGATTATGTTAAAGAGGATTAGGGTGAGATGCAACACCCTTACTCAGGTCATAGCCCTGATCAGTCATTTCCCTGGGATGTGGCCTGCATCACCTTTTATCTTACAAGATATAAAACGAGAGAGAAGCAAGCAGAGAAATGTGACCTCATGCCACCAAGAAAGAAGCACTGAGAGCAGAGCACATCCTTTGGACTTGGGATCCCTGTGCTGAGAAGCTTCTAGACCAGGGGAAGTTTGATGGAAAGGACCTTCTCCCAGAGCCAACAAAGAAAAAAATACTTCCCCTGGAGCTGGAGCCCTGAATTTGGACCTCTAGCCTCCTAAACTGTGAAAGAATAAATTTTTCTTTGTTAAAACCATCTACTAGTGGTATTTCTGTTATAGCAGCACAAGATAGCTAAAATAGGTACATATAAAAAAAAAAAAAATATATATATAGTTTTAGGATTTTATCTTCCTGTTGGATTGACCAAAAGAAAATATCCTCTGTGTCTTCAGGAATACATTTTGTCTTAAAGTCTGTTTTGTCTGTTATTAGCATAGTTATGCTAATTTCCTTTTGATTCATGTTTGTATGATATATTTCCCATATTTTAATTTCAATCTTTCTGCATTCTTATGTTTAGTTTTTTTCTGGAAAGTATCACACAGTTGAGATTTTCTCTCCCTTTTTCTAAATTTAGTTAGACAATCTGCTTCATTTGCTTATAATATTTAGCCCATTTACCTGATTAAAATGGGTTTATATATACTATTATGTACTGATAACCTACTGGCGATTTCTAATTTTCTAATCTGTTTTATATTCTATTTTCTCCCTTTCTGACTTCCTTTAAGGTTAATCAAATATTTTTATTATTCCATTTTCCCTCTGTTAGTATCTTAGCAATACAATATTTTATTATTTTTTACCCAATTACAGCTTAAATCTTTGAATTATATCAATTTAATAAAATTATTACTTTTACAATTTATCCTATAATTTGAAACCTTAAAACACTTTATCTCCACTTACCCCCTTCCACCTTTTGAATTATCTTTTTCAAGCATCTTTGTTCTTCATACATTTTAAATTTCTTGAGGCATTTCTATTGTTTTATGTACTGTCAGTATTACTTTGTATTTATCCACATGTTTATCATTTCTGTAAAACCCATTGCTGTTGCTGTCGAGTTGATTTTGACTCATACCAATCCCGTAGGACAGAGTAGAACTGCCCCACAGGGTTTCCTAAGAGTACCTGGTGGATTCTAACTGCTGACCTTTTGGTTAGCAACCATAGCTCTTAACCATGCCACCAGGGTTTCCTTATCATTTCTAGTGCTCTCTATTTCAAACTGCTTTTCCATATTTCTTTCTGGGATATTTTTTTGTCCTTCTCAATGAATTCCCTTTGGTATTTATTTTAGTGCAGGCCTGTTGTTGATAAATTCCATAAGTTTTTACTTACATAGATGAAAATCTTTCTTTTCCTTTCATTTAAAAAAAAAAACAAACATTTTCACTGTGTTTAAAATTCTACTTCAGCACTGATATATTCTGGCTGCTTTCAAGATTTTCTCTTTGTCTTTGGTTTTCAATAGTTTGCTGTGATATGCCTAAGTTTGTTTTCTTTGTATTTGTCCAGCTTGTGGTTTACCGAGGTTCCTGGATCTGTGGGTTAAAATCTTCCATTAATTTTGGAAAATTTTTATCTGTTTTGTTTTCAAATACTTCCTCTGTCCTATTATCTCTTCTCTCCTTATGGGAGTTCAATTAAAGATATGTTTTAACTTTCAGCAGGTCCCATATATCTCTTAAACTCTTATTTGTTTGTTTCTTTGGTTTGGTTGGTTGTTTTAACATTTATGTTTCAGTTTATTATTTTCTTTTAGTTCCCTAATTCATTCTTTTCCTGTGTCTGAATTGTTTTTAGACTTATGTATTGTGTTCTTAATCTCCTAAAGTGTAATTTTTAGTCCTACCATACCTGTTTCTTTATATATTATAATACTGTAGTAAAATTCTCCATTCTTTCATCTATTTTTTTTTTTTAATCTTTCCTTTTGTTCCCTTTAACATAGTAATTACAGTTGTTTTAAAAGTCTTGCCTGCTAACTCCAGTATGTGGGAATCTTCCTCAATTGTCTGTTTTTTTTTTCTCTTGATTACTTGATCATCATTCATGTGGTCTTGATTCTCTTAATAAGTTAAAATATGTTGGATATTATATATAAAAGATGTTCTAGACAATGTTATTATCTTTCAGGGGAGAGGGCTCCCCTTTCCTTTGTTAGGCATATGGAATATGGAGTTGATCACTGGAGTCTAATTAGGGACTGAACTGAGTTGGATCTGGATTGAAAAATTTGTAAGAGTTTTATATATCTAGTTTGTCCCTGATCCCAGGACAAAATCTTCTAGGACTTTTATTTGAGAGTTTGATGAGCTTATTTGTCCTCCACACTAAAAGACTGGAGGTTAATGTGTTGCTGGCCATGAATTTTCAGCTTACTTCTTTAGTTTGCCTCCTCACCCTCATGCAGTTTCAAAATATTATAAATATATTGAAGGGTGACCAACCATATGCTAGAGGCCCACATCTCCAAATTTTGATACTTCAAATTTAGATGACAGCCAAAGCATTTTCTTTTTTTTAACTTTTTTGTCCTCTATAGCAGCTTTCTGCCGGCAACCAAACCTGATTCTAAGCCTCTTTATGTGCCCAGAATATATAAAAATGTCCCCAAGGGAAAAGCAGCTACAAATCCTTAGTGTTAATTTACCACTCCTTCTAGGGGTTTCAACTCTTGCCTGTTTTCTGGCTCACTCTCTTTGGTAGTTCTTTGATATTTAAACACTAAAGGCTTCAGTTAATTTCTGTCTAACTTCCAGAAGCTTTAGGCCTATCTTTTTTTAAACTTTCCCAGAGTCTTAAATTCATCAAGTGCGTTATGGGGAAACATGGCCATATATTTAAAGCCTCTAAAGACATGAATTTTTTTCATTTTAGCCCCATGAGACCACTGCTGGTTTTTCTTTTCCCCAGATGTGGCCTCCTAATCCTTAGCCTCTAGCCAACACCAAGAACTGACACATCCTTCACTGGAAACTGGTGATCTTCAGCTTCCCTCTGAATAGTTCTCTACTCTGAAAATTCAGTCCACCTAGTCTTCATTGCTTGCAGAGATTTCCAATGTCTTTAAAATATGATGTTTGCATTTTAATTGGGTTTCTAAGTATTCTCAATTAAAGCATTGGCCTACCTCAACAACCCACATCACCCTTTTGTATAATAGTTTATGAAATATTATCATTATCTAAGAAAACATAGCAGCATATACTGTCTTTGTTAGGTGATGTCGAGTAAAATTCAACTGATAACAATCCTCTGCACAACAGAACAAAATACTGCCTGGTCCTGCATCACCCTTGCAGTGTTTGAGCCCATGGTGGCAGCCACTGTGTCAATCCACCTTATTAAGGGTGTTACTCTTTTTTACTGACCTTCTACTTTACCAAGCAAGATGCCCTCCTCCAGAGACTGGTTGCTCCTGATAACATGTATAAAGTATGTGAGACTAAGTTGCACCATCCTCACTTCTAAGGAGAATTCTGGCTGTACTTCTTCTAAGAAAGATGTGTTCATTCTCTGACAGTCCATGGTATATCCAATATTCTTCATCAACACCATAATTCAAATGCATCAAATCTTCTTTGGTCTTCCTTATTCATTGTCCAGCTTTCACATGCATATGTGGCAATTGAAAATATTATGGCTTGTGTCAGGCACACCTTAGTCATCAAAGTGACATCTTTGCTTTTTAATACTTTAAAAAGGTCTTTTGAAGCAGATTTGCCCAATGCAATACTTTGTTTGATTTCTTGACTGCTGCTTCCATGGGTGCTGATTGTGGATCAAAGTAAAATTAACTTCTTGACAACTTCAATGTTTTCTCCATTTATCACGATGTTGCTTATTGGTCCCAGTTGTGAGGATTTTTGTTTCCTTTATGTTGAGGTGTAATCCATACAAAGGCTGTCATCTTTAATCTTCATCAGTAAGTGCTTCAAGTCTTTTCACTTTCAGCAAGCAAGGTTGTGTCACCTGCATAACACAGGTTGTTAATGAGTCTTCCTACAATCCAGACACTGTGTTCTTCTTCACATAGTCCAGCTTCTTGGATTATTTGCTTAGCATACTAAAAAAAACAGATTGGGTAAATGTGGTGAAAGAATACAACCCTGACACACACCTTTTCTGATTTTAAACCATGCAGTACCCCTTTGTTCTGTTCAAATGATTGCCTTTTTTTCTATATGCAGGCTTTGCATGAGCACAATTAAGAGTTCTGGAATTCTTATTCTTTGCAATGTTATCCATAATTTGTTAAGATCCACACAGTTGAATGCCTTTCCATAGTCAATAAAACACAAGAAAACATCTCTCTGGTATTCTCTACTTTCAGCCAAGATTAATTTGACATCAGCAATGATATGCCTCGCTCCATGTCCTCTTCTGAATCTTGCTTGAATTTCTGGCAGTTTCTTGTCGATGTACTGCTACAACTATTTTTGAATGATCTTCAGAAAAATTTTACTTGTGCATGGTATTAATGATATTGTGGCAATACTGAAGGATTCTATGGGCAAAATATTCAATGATGCAGGTAGCATCAAAAGAAGATGGAAGGAATGTACAGAGTCACTATTCCAAGAGAACTTGTTGATTTTCAACCATTTCAGGAGGTAGCACATGAAGAACTGATGGTACTGAAGGAAGAACTCCAAGCCGCATTGAAGACATTGATGAAAAACAAGTCTCCAGGAATTGATGGAATATCAATTGAGATGTTTCAGCAAACAGATGCAATGCTGAAAGCGCTGACACATCTATGCCAAGAAATTTGGAAGATAGGTATCTGATGAACTGACTGGAAGAAATCCATGTTTTTGCCTCTTCCAAGGAAAAGATGATCCAACGGAATATGAAAATTATGGAACAATATCATTAATTAGTGCCACACACACACAAAAAAACCAAACGCATTGCCATTGAGTAAATTCCAACTCGTAGCCACCCTATGTAGTAGGTGTTATTTCTGTGTTGAATAGAGTTGCTAGTCATTCTTTTTTTCTGACTTAATAAACTTCTCAAAATAAAATAAGTAAGAAGAAATAAGCTAAAGATAAAAGCGTAAATCAACAAAATAAGAAAGGAAAACAGAATGAAATTTCTTAAAACCATAAAGCAACCTGATCCATTTAGGGGGACAAAAGACACAATAAAAGTAGTGAAGTGTGTGTATATGACTAAGATTCACTTCTCAAGGGAAAAAGTTTATTAATCATAGAGATTAAGAGATCTGCAATGGCCCACTATGTCTAGAATAACTGGGAAGAAAAATATATGGTACTTGCATATTAGTAAAGCAGGTGGCCAACTATATGTTACGGTTGGAGAAGCTCAAGAAGTTCCTCACACCTGATACCTTTCCTCATTTGCCTACTATGAGAGTGATCTTCTCTTCTACATCAAAATCTCTTACCAATGGAGTCAGTGCTTTGGATGGTGAAACACAGGCATGCCATTGCTCTGATAAAATAGAGAGACCCTTGATAAAATACCCATCTGTTCCTTGGACTGGTACAAAGGCCTCATCCTGGTGGGGAAAACAGCCTTCCCCAACTTAATGTAATTTATATATATATATATATATATATATATATATATATATATATATAATATAAGCAAATTGTCATCTAGGATACTTTGAAAGAGATGAAAAGTCTAAAAATTGAAGATCACAGACTAGAAACTTATAAACAGAAGGAGGTGTGGGGAGAATTTAGCCTATAAATCTCCACCAATCTTCTTCTGTGTGTCTATCCTCATGTAACAAGCTGGAAATGTGGCAGACATTATTAGTAGAATACTGAGTACAAATTCTCCTTCCCCTCCTACTTAAGGAAAAAATATTCTTTGGGGGGAAATGTGCACAGATAAAATGTTTGTTGCTCAGACTCACGTGAAGCTAGGGGTTGACCACAATTCTCGCCAGTGAAATTTAAGGGGAAGTTGATCAGATATGGAAAGTTATTTTTCTAATGAAAGGGACAGACTCTGCTGGCATATCCCTTTATTCTTCTCTCTTAACCCTTCTTTCTACCTGGAACTCGGTTCTGATGTTTGATGATAAAACATTTGTCTTTAAGATCATACTCTAAGGAAGGTCAAAGCAAGAATACTTTCTTGAGCAGCTGCACCCTCCCCAGACTGCCAGTCTTCAGACATTTTTGTTATGTGAAAAAAATGAACCCATTGCCGATGTTTATCTCTTACATATAGCCAAATGCAATTTTAATTGATGGGGGTGGAGGTTGTTACAGATTTTCGTGAATTTACAATCTACTAGAGTTTTTGAAAATCCAGGGAAAGGTATTTCAAAAATGAAGATAGATCAACTGTGCCACAATAAAAAATAAGGAAAGCAAAGAAAAATTAAAAACAAAATAAAATAAGACCAAAAAAACCCATTGCTTTGAGTTCATTCCAACTATGTGGCTGTTGTGTGCCATCAAGTCTACTCTAACTAATAGCAACAGTATATGACAGAGCAGAACTGTCCCACAGTGTTTTCATAATCTTTATGGGAGCAGATTGCCGGATCTTTTCTCCCACTAAGCACTTAACTATTGTGCCACTAGGGCCCCTTATTCCAACTATAAATTCATTGCCTTTGAGTTAATTCCAACTTACAGTGACCCCATACGACAAAGTCCAACTATTGGGCTTGGTTATTAATCTGTTGCCATTGAGTCAATTCTGACTCACAGAGACCCTATAGGACAGTGTGTCCCATAGGGTTTCCAAGGCTGTAATCTTTATGGAAGCCGACTGCCGCATCTTTTTCCCAGAGAGCAGCTGGTGGGTTTGAAATGCCAACCTTTCAGTTAGCAGCCAAGTGCTTAACCACTGAGAAACCAGTGCCCTTTGCTTGTTTATTGGGAGTTTTAAAGCTCATTAATAACAACCACCCAGGGACTCCTAATATCACATGTTCTTGTTGTTGTTAGGTGCTGTCGAGTCAGTTCCTACTCATAGCTACCTTATGCACAACAGAACAAAACAGTGCCCGGTCCTGTGCCATCCTCACAATTGTTGTTATGCTTGCACCCATTGTTGCAGTCACTGTGTCAATTCATCTCATTGAGGGTCTTCCTCTTTTTCGCTGACCCTCTACTTTACCAAGCATGACGTCCTTCTCCAGAAACTGATTCCTTCTGATAACATATCACATAGATACACATAATTAAAATACACATATGGACAGGCACATTAATTCACCTTTATGAACACATAGAATGCAGGAGAATCTTGTTCAAACAAGGCTTACTATGAGAAGTGTCAAATATCAACTCTCACATTAGTCCATCACTATAATTTAATTTCGTTAACCTATAACGTAAGGAGCCCTGGTGGCCCAAAAGGTTAAGCACTCAGCTGCTAACTGAAAGGTTGGCAGTTCGAACTCATCCAGTGGCTCCATGGGAGAAAGATCTGGCGATCTGCTTCTGTAAAGATTACAGCCAAGAAAACCCTATGGGACAGTTCTACTGTCACATCGGGTCACTATGAGTTGAAATCAACTCGACAGTACTGTTACAGCACCCTGTAACATGTCTTTTAGTACCCTAAACAGGAGCTTAATCAACACATAGCCTTGTCATTGAAAGACATTAAAAAAAAAAAAAACTATTGTTGAAGAACACTATAAAGCACCACACTCTCCATTAAGCACCTATTCCTGCCAATCTGGAAGGTAAAGAAGCTCTTTCCTCTCCCTGAGTTTGTCTAGCTTCCTCCCACAACCTACCATGTTACATAGGAAACCCCAATCTCAGTCTCCTCTGATTTTTGAAGGCCACATCACAAGAAATAATTTCTGCCTTAGTATATAGTGCTCTTGCTGCTAAAGCCACATCCCACATTTTATTTTGGGTTTCTGATGCCCTTTTATTGTCATCTGTCTTTCATCAGTCTCCCATGGAGAATTCCAGCTACCAGTACTAATGACATTATACACAGTACCACCATTGATGCCGACATGAAATGGAAATACATATTTTTTTTGTTAGGGTGTATAAACTTCCTGGTTTAATGAAGCAGAGCTACACTGAAAGTTTATCTAACTGAGTTTATAATAAGAAAATGCCTTGGTGTGTATGTTTATGTTATAAAGAAAAGCTAAAATTAACACTTTTAAGACCACCTCCAAAATACAAATAAACCTTATTATAAGCAAAAAAGAAAATCAGGTAAAAGATGATTAAAACACTAAACCAAATTAAATTTGATCTAATAGTGTTTACTTGTTTTAACATCTGGAAAAGTTTGGGTATACACTGCAAAAATTTTTAACCTAATTTTAAAATAAATTATGCTTAGTTTCCACAGATGTATTTAAGTTGGGTCCTTTAAAAGAAATATTTCTTTAGGATTTTTTTTTCCTTTTTTGCATTTAATAGGCAAGAATTTGGATCATAAGATGCCAATGGAAAGAATATTTAAGTACGTCTCCTGACAGGCCCTCAAAAGAACATTCTGGTAATAAAAAATGCAATTAAAAAAGATCCTGTACCCTTTACTAGATACAAAACATACAGATCTGGAGGATCCCCTAAATAAGGGTTAACCAAACTCGTTGCTGTCGAGTCGATTCTGACTCATAGCGACCCTATAGGACAGAGTAGAACTGCCCCATGGAGTTTCCAAGGAGCTCCTGTTGGATTTGAACTGCCGACCTTTTGGTTAGCAGCCGTAGCTCTCTAACCACTACACAACCAGGGTTTCCAAATAAGGGTTGCTCACTAGTATTTTCACACAAGTATTAGGCTCTTTTAAGAATTATCTCTATGGGATCAAACTGACAACAACTAGAAAGATTAGATAGGGACCTTAGGGGACAGTGAGTTTATGTTAATGGGAGAGGAACAACTCAGAAAAAGAGAGTGCGAATGGCTGCACAACTCGAAGAATATAATCAATATATGGAAGATCAATATAAAGAATCATATACCCCATTAAGCACCTCTTCTTCCTGCAAATCCGGAAGGTGAGGAAGAGAGAAAGGGAAAAAAACAAAACTAGCTGACAGGGGTTGCCTTATTGGTCCTGACTCCAGGGACATCCACTAAACTCCAGAAAAGTGACAAACTCTCTACAGTTGGGGAGGGGGGTTAGGTGATGTAAGAAAGTGCTCTGAGCTAAACGTTGTGTTTTCCATAGTTCTTATAGGCTCTGCTTCTCCCACACACCCCAACACATACTTCCTTCAGTGGCTGCTTGGGTGGGGTCAGGCCAAGGTATAGAACTCATTCTCCTCAAAGCCCATGGCCATTGGGTATTGAAGCTTGAAGCCCTCTCCAATCCTGTCTTATATGTAAGTGAATACTCTGCACTACTGGATGGAAAAGAGTGGTCTAAGTATTCCTGGGGACCAGCTTGGGGAAAAAAGAAAAGCAAACTGCAAAGGAAATTTGAAGGTCAAGAAAGCCCTCCTCCAACATTTGTGAAGGCAATATTCTGTTCTTCTGTTACTAGGCTTCTTAAAGATTTGCTGTGTTTTCTGGCTGGTATGAGCTTAGCTGTATAATATAAGAATTTGATTCCCCAACAACCACTTTCTCTCTCCCCTTAACCCCCTTTAACAGGGTATTGGCATTTGGCTTGTCAGCTCCGTATTGCCTGTATTCAGAGAGCAGACTACAGATTCTTGCTGGATGGGATCATCTCTTAGATTTATGTTTTATCTTCTCAACCATAGCCTAACACAGGACTTCCTGAGTATGCAGAAGGTGATGAGTTCTGCTGGGTTATTGAGAAAACACAGGGCTGATTATTCTTTTGTCATTGGACTTTTTCAGCATCAATTTAATGTCCTAGAAGAGAGTTATTACTTGAAACAAACTGTAGATAAAAATGTTAGTTTGTAAATCAGAGAAATAGTTTCTTCTTTTTTTCTTTTTTCCCCCTGTTCTCCCTTCTCACTCCACAGCACTTTCTGGATCCAGCCAAGAGCCTCCCCGCTGTTAGAGGTTCAGGCACAGGCTCTGAGCCATGTACTTGGGAAGGATCATGGTCAGCAAAATTGGTTTTCTTATTAGAAAAGGCTGCTTTAAACTGTGATAAAGCTTCACACTTGTGATGGAAAAAAGAATTCTGTGGCAGAAACACGCAACCTCCCTCTAAATTCTCATACCGTGGCGTAAATCCATCCACATACTCATAACTCAGAGCAGCCTGCGGTTGCAAATCACGTACATATTTACTCTTTATTCTTTGTTACTAAAGGGTAACATAGGTTAGCCACAGAATAATTCTTGAAACACTGAGAACTATAGTCATTGTTCTTTCTTCCTCATCTTTTTTTTTTTTAATTTTGTTTTTGTTGAGACTATACCCAGCAAAACATACACCAATTCAACCATTTCTACATGTACAATTCAGTGACATTGATTACATTCTTCAAGTTGTACAACGATTCTTATCCTCCTTTTCTGAGTTGTTCCTCCTCCATTAACATGAACTCACTGCCCCCAAAGGTCCCTATCTAATCTTTCGAGTTGTTGTCAATTTGATCCCAAATAAATAATTCTTAAAAGAGCATAATGCTCAAGGCAGACATTTTTTACTATCTAAACTAAACTACTGTTTGGTTTTAAGAAGACTTCAGGGGATATATTTGGTTTAAAGTTTGAAAATTATCCCAGGGCAATAGTTTCAGGGGTCCATAAGCACTAACAACCTTAATCCATACCACCAAAAAAACCTAATCAATTCTTTTCCTACTGTCTGTATCATTGCTTTTTGCTCTTCTGCCTAGAGCAATGATTCTCAAAGTATGATCCCTAGATCAACAGCATCAACCTTACCTGGAATCTTAGAAATTAAAACTCTCAGGTTTTATCCCAAACTTACTGAATCAAGGACTCTAGGGGTGGGATCCAGTAACCTGCCTTTTAACAAGCCCTCCGGATGATTCCGATGTACGCTCAAGTTTGAGAACCTCAGAGTTAGTACCAATGGGTTTGCTTCATAGAACTAGTTTGCACTGGAACCTTAGAGAAACCAGTCTCCTTTAGCTTTACACCTGTAAAGACAGCAAGGGGAGAAAAGCATCAGAGCTTGGGGCCCAACTCCACAAAGTGTCACTGTATAAAAGTGTAATCTGTCTAAGCCACACGTTAGCACCATAGACCTGATTGAGGGAAACACCTTCAGAAGAGAACTGAATTTGAGTCTGAGAAGAAGTGATTGCACATCATTAACAGTAAATTGTGTGCGGATGAACAGAAGCATCTGCTACTAAAATTTTCAAAGCCCCTTTTTTTAGCAGGTACATTCCAGAGTCCGAGAAAACATTTCCACATGTGGGGGCTGATCTTTCAACTACGTATTTTACCTGCCTTTTGTGTCATCACAGATTTCTTTAGAAGTTAAAGTTCACTTCAAAGTCATGGTGAAGCCAAAAACGTTTTCAGGTGCAATAATTATTAGGCTCCAGAGATGCTGACGATCAAGGTCTAGACGAGACTGAACTAGGGGAGGGCCATCTTAGAGCTGGGTTTTCATCTTAGAGCTGGCTCTCTCCTGCCTTCCTGCTCCTCACACTTCTGTGATACCAGCTTCCCACTTCAATTAATTGAATGCATGTTAGAATCATCCGAGTAACTTTATTAAGATAGCGATGCTTTTACCCCACCCCCAGAAATCTAGAAATTCTGTTTTAATTACCCTGAGGTGAGTCTAGCCATTACTGTTATAAATAGCATCCCATCTTCTATCGTGCAGCCAAATTTTAGAACCACTGAATTAAATGAATATTTCTTGAGCACTTACTATGTGCAAGTCTCTGAGTAAGGCACTGGAAGACTCAAAAACCATAAGGCCAGAGTGTGTATCTTCAAGGTGCAGAAAATGGCGGCTGTGGAGCAGATACTTACGTTTAACCAGAACCCCTAGCAGACTATGAGAGCCACACTAGAGCTGCACACAATTTGTTATCTGTGCCAGAGAGAAAATAAAGGTAATTCTGAGTGGGAACAACTGACTATAACTTCATGGAGGAAAATGGATTTGAATTTGGTTTTGGAAGATTTATAATAGACATGAGAGAAAGAACATTTTGGGCAGAGAAAAGAAAAGTAAGCAAAATAATGGAAGCAAGAAAGTTAAAAAATTGGGGACAATCAGTAAATACCTTGTCACATCTAGAGTACAGGTTGCTATAGAGAGAGAGTGGGGTTGACAAGGTAGGCTGGCGTCAGATTTTGAAGAGCTTTGAATGTCAGGATGAAAATCTGGAACTTACTTTTAATGAAAACTGACCGTATGACTTGTGTTTTAGGAAGATAACTGGTTTAGAAGATAACCATTATTTCTATTAATAAAAAGTATTGAACTGTATTTAGTCAAATAAACACTTATTGAGCATTTTTAATTTACTTTGTTGCAGATTCTTACGTTAGACATTACAAAGGTTTTAGTGTTTTAGAAAAAAACAAAACAAAACTCAAGACAATTTTCCTCTAAGATCTGATGACTGAATAGATTTTTGGACCTTGAACTCTTCTATAATCTATTATGCAAAACAGAATTTTGTGGGTTGGATAGCCAATTTCTCTACTGTTGCTGCTGATAATTTTTCCTGATAAAAAAGGTAGCTTTTTTTTATATATGGAGACACTTAGAACACTAGCCCAATGGCTGGTTAGATAAAACTTGCATTAAAAACACTCTGGATGTGGAAGGAACACTTAGGCCTCAAAGACTATCATGAAGAATTGCAGCAATCCATGGCAACGGCATTGCTCAGAAAGTTTACTGTAGTCCAGGTGCTTCGCGGTGATGATAAATGGGACATATGGCCCCAGGTGTGAGCATTTTGGGTACAGATGTTTTTATTTGGTTTTATTTCATTTAGAAAAGAAGGCTCATACACTCTTCTTTTGCATTAATATTAACTCCACTCCCTTCCAAAATTCACAATATATCCAACATATCTTATGGTGATTAAGGGGAGCCTGGCATTGACTGACATGGTGATATCTGACAGCACCCACAGGTGCAGCCTCAGCACCATAAGTTACTTGCAGAGTGACCTTAAAACCAAACCAAACCAAACCCACTGCTGTCGAGTCAATTCTGACTCATAGAGACCCTATAGGACAGAGTAGAACTGCCCCATAGAGTTTCCAAGGAGCGCCTGGCGGATTCGAACTGCCAACCTCATGGTCAGCAGCCATAGCACTTAACCACTATGTCACCAGGGTTTCCAGAGTGGCCTTGGGTAGGTTAATTTTTCTATGTCTAAATTTCTTCATCTGAAAAGTGGAGAAAATAATAGTACTATGGCACGGGAATTTTGGAGGTTAAATGAGATAACACACACACACACAAAAAGTCACTATGCTCCAAGCACAAATGTGAGCTACTATTACTAAAACAACATGCAGGGCCCCATGGGAGGTGTTGAGGATGAAGAATTAAAAATGAGACATGGCATTTGCTCTCCACGGCAAATAAATAGTGTACCATGCCAGGGTTGCATCACTCCTTGCCTTCTCCAACCTTCTTTGTGTACATAAGGACTCTGACTTGCAAGTTTGCACTTGCTGAGTCCTGAGCCAAAGGAGATGAAGCCTGGTGCAGGTGAGGGCCCCCTTCCCAACAGCAGGTTTTGTCTGCACTTGATCTGGCCAGAGAACTTGTACACATAAGGCTTGGACAACCACGTAGGTCCCCGAGCTACAGTTTCCTACTGACCTATGTGAAGTGTGCTTGTTAGTATGCCTGGACTTCCTTCAGTTTCTAGAACCCTGTTTCTCAATCAGAACCCTGGTGGCACAGTGGTTAAGAGCTTGGCTGCTGACCAAAATGTTGGCAGGGCAGTTCGATTCTGTCCTGTAGAGTCACTATGAGTTGAAATCGGCTCAACAGCAAGGAGTTTAGAACTAATCAAGTAGATAACTTGATGTGTGCTTTTCCAGATCTTTTTGTAGGCATCTGTATTAAAACCACATACATTAATGCATGATTTATACATATTTTTCTGTGATTTGCTTTTTTAAAAAAAAAATATTTTAGAACAGTTTTAAATTCAGAGAAAAAATTATTTGCTATATACCCCACAACAAACTTCCTCTATTAATAACATCGCACACTGCTATGTTACATTTGTTAAAACTGTTGTTATTGTTAGGTGCCATTGAGTCATTTCCTCTCATAGTCATCCTGTGCACAACAAAATGAAACACCGCCCAGTCCTGTGCCATCCTCACAATTGTTGTTATGTTTGAGCCCTTTGTTGCAGCCACTGTGTCAATCCATCTCGTTGAGGGTCTTTCTGTTTTTCACTGACCCTCTGCTTTACCAAGCGTGATATCCTTCTCCAGGGACTGATCCCTCCTGACAACATGTCCCAGGTATGTGAGACAAAGGCTTACCACCCTTGCTTCCAAGGAGCATTCTGGTTGTACTTCTTCCAAGACAGATTTATTCTTTCTTTTGGCAGTCCATGGTATATTCAATATTCTTCACCAACACCACAATTCAAAGCGTCAATTCTTCTTTGGTCTTCCTTATTCATTGTCCAGCTTTTGCACGCATATGAGGCAATTGAAAACACCATGATTTGGGTCAGGCACATGTTAGTCCTCAAGGTGACATCTTTGCTCTTCAACACTTTAAAAGAGATCTCTTGCAGCTGATTCGCTCAATGCAATGTGTCTTTCGATTTCTTGACTGCTGTTTTCGTGGGCGTTGATTGCAGATCCAAGTAAATGAAATCCTTGACAACTTCAATCTTTTCTTCATTTATCATGATGTTGCTCATTGGTCCAGTTGTGAGGATTTTTGTTTTCTTTATGTTGAGGTGTAATCCATACTGAAGGCTGTGGTCTTTGATCTTCATCAGTAAGTGCTTCAAGTCCTCTTCATCTTCAGCAAGCAAGGTTGTGTCATCTGCATAACGCCGGTTGTTAATGAGTCTTCCTCCAATCCTGATGCCCTGTTCTTCTTCATATAGTCCAGCTTCTCAGATTATTTGCTCAGCAAACAGATTGAATACAACACTGACACACAACTTTCCTGGCTTTAAACCATGCAGCATCCCCTTGTTCTGTGGAAACAACTGCCCCTTGATCCATGTAGAAATCCCTCATGAGCACAATTAAGTGTTCTGGAATTCCCATTCTTTGCAATGTTATCCATAATTTGTTATGATCCATACAGCCCAATGCCTTAGCATATTCAGTAAAACACAGATAATCTTTCTGGTTTTCTCTGCTTTCAGCCAGGATCCATCTGACATCAGCAATGATATCCCTGGTTCCACATCCTCTTCCAAACCTGGCTTGAATTTATGGCAGTTCCCTGTCAATATACTGTTGCAGCCACTTTTGAATGATCTTCAGCAAAATTTTGCTTTCATGTGATATTGTTCGATAATTTCCACATTCGGTTGGATCACCTTTCTTGGAAATAGGCATAAATATGGATCTCTTCCAGTTAGTTAGTTCCAAATTTCTTGGCATAGACAAGTGGCCACTTCCAGTGCTGCATCTTTTTGTTAAAACATCTCAATTGACATTCCATCAATTCCCAGAGCCTCGTTTTTTGCCAATGCCTTCAGTGCAGCTTGGACTTCTTCCTTCAGTACCATGGGTTCCTGATCATATGCTACCTCCTGAAATGGTTGAATGTCAGCCAGTTCTTTTTGGTATAGTGACTCTGTGTATTTCTTCCAACTTCTTTTGATGCTTCCCACTTCATTTAATATTTTCCCTGTAGAATCATTCAGTATTGCAACTCTAGGTTTGAATTTTTTCTTCAGTTCTTTCAGCTTGAGAAATGCTGAGTGTGTTCTTCCCTTTTGGTTTTCTATCTCCAGGTCTTTGGACATGTCATCATAATACTTTGTCTTCTTGGGCCACCCTTTGAAATCTTCTGTTCAGCTATTTTACTTCATTTTTTCCTTTTGCTTTAAAAAAATTTTTTTTTTTGCTTTAGCTACTTGATATTCAAGAGCAAGTTCCAGAGTCTGACATCCCTTTAGGTCTTTTCTTTCTCTCCTGTCTTTTTAATGACCTCTTGCTTTCTTCATGTATGATGTCCCTGATGTCATTCCACAATTCATCTGGTCTTTGGTCATTAGTGTTCAACACATCAAATCTATTCCTGAGGTGGTCTCTAAATTCGGGTGGTATATACTCAAGGTCATACTTTGTTCTCATTGACTTGTTCTAATTTTCTTCAGTTTCAACTTGAACTTGCATATGAGTAATTGATGGTCTCATCTGCAGTTGGCACTGGCCATGTTCTGACTGATGATATTGACTCTTTCACAGATGTAATTGCTTTGATCCCTGTGTATTCCATCTGGCAAGGTTCATGTGTATAGTCACCATTTATGTTGTTGAAAAAAGGTATTTGCAATGAAGAAGTCACTGGCCTTGTGAAATTCAATCATGCAATCTCTGGCATCATTTCAATCACCAAGGCCATATTTCCCAGCTACTGATTCTTCTTCTTTGCTTCCAACTATCGCATTTCAATCACCGGTAATTATCAGTGCATCCTGATTGCATGTTTGATCAATTTCAAACTATAGAAGTTGGTAAAAATCTTCAATTTCTTCATCTTTGGCCTCAATGGTTGGCACATAAATTTGAATAATAGTCGTATTAACTGGTCTTCCTTGTAGGTGTATGGATATTATCCTATCACTGACAGCATTGTACTTCAGGATAGATCTTGAAACGATGTTTTTGAAGATGAATGCAACACCATTCCTCTTCAAGTTGTCATTTCCGGCATAGTAGATCATGATTCAAAATGGCCGATACCACTCCATTTCAGCTCACTAATGCCTAGAATATTGACGTTATGTGTTGCATTTCATTTTTGACAATTTCCAATTTTCCTAGATTCATACTTTGAACATTCCAGATTTTGATTATCAATGAATGTTTGCAGCTGTTTCTTCTCATTTTGAGTCATGCCACATCAGCAAATGAAGGTCCCAAAAGCTTGACTCCATCCATGTTGTTAAGGTTGGCTCTACTTTGCAGAGGCAGCTCTTCCCCAGTCATATTTTGAGTGCATTCCAACCCGAGAGGCTCATCTTCCAGCACTATATTAGACAAAGTTCTGCCACTATGCATAGGGTTTTCACTGGATAATTCTTTTCAGAAGTAGACTGCCGGGTCCTTCTTCCTAGTCTGTCTTAGTCTGGAAGTTCATCTCAAACCTTTCCACCACAGGCAACCCAGCTGATGTTTGAATACCAGTGGTATAGCTTCCAGCATCACAGCAACACATAAGCCCCCAAAGTAAAGTATGACAAACTGACAGACAAGTGGGAGTTGTTACAATTAATGAAATAATATTTATAAATTATTATCTCAAGTTCATACTTTATTCAGATTTCCTCAGTTTTCCCTTCTTGTCCCTTTTCTATTTCAGAGTCATGTACAGGATACCACATTATATTTAATCATCATGCTTTCTTAGCTCCTCTGAGCTGGTTTTGATGATCGTGACACTTCAGAGCACTGGCCAGGTATTTTGTAGAATGTCACTTAATTGGGACTTGCATGATTTTTTTTTTTTTTTCATGACTAGGCTGAATTGTATGTTTTTGGAAGGATGACCACAGAGGTTAAGTGCTAGTGCTTTGTCTCTCACATCATATCAAAAGTACATACTATCGGCATGACTTACCACTCTTGATGTTGATCACCTTGTTGAGGTAGTATTTGTCAAGGTTCTCCACTGTAAAGCTAATTTTCCCCTTTCTATACTGTACTCTTTGGAAGGAAGTTACTCGGTACAGCCTGTATTAAAGAGTGGGGAGTTTTGCTCCACCTCCTTGAGGGCAGAGTATATAATTAAATTATTTGGAATTCTTCAGTACAAGAAATTTGTCTATTCTCCCCTGTTAATTTGTTTATTGAGTCATTTATTTATATTAGTATGGGCTTGTGAATATTTACAGATTACACTTTGGATTAAAATGCAATACTACATTATTTATTTTGACTTGCTTTTTTTTCACATCTTGTCATTTTTTTCCATTCTTTTAAATCACAATTTTGAAACCATGGCTGTGTATTTAAATTCTTGTAATTTTTAAGTAAGCTCTTTGTATATGAACTACAGTGCAGAGATGTTTATGATTATAAAGAACAGAGCTGAGCTCATTTCCATACTTCGAAAATTAACGTAGGTGGGCTTGAGGGGAAGACTCAAAAGCTGTACTACTGACAACCATTACAAGCAGTTATTTGGAGGTCTGGGACAACCTGTAAGGTTGGTGATGGAAAAAATCAGATATCCAAAAAATGGTCTTCCTCACAAAACTCCCTGTATCTGAAAAGTGTTCTTTGGTTGTCTTTAGAAAAGAGCACCCATTGCTCTCATCTTTTGTCATTATTATAAGCATCAATTACACCCTTTTTTACCTAAGTATAAAGATTATTTAAATTGTTAATAACTCATTATTATAAGGGGAGTCCTGTCACATATGTGGCTAAATCTAAGCTGCTGGGCAGGCTGAATACTAAGGTTTCAGGAAGGATCAGAGATAAAAGCAGGTTTCTAGTCCACCATTTTCAACAAAAAGTCTCCTCCTCGACTGTCAGCAAATCTCTGCAAAGGAAGCAACTTATTCAAAGTCATCATGTGAAAAAACGAGAAATAATAAAACTCTTAACACATATGTCACCAAACCACCATAATATCGACATGTCAGTGAAGGCACAGAACATCTCATCCTTTATGACCAGCACTTGTACTGCCCATTAATCTTCCTTCAGTTCTACTAGGCTTTACTTCACTCTGTTGCTTAAGGGTCCATGATGGCATCTCCCTGCTCACCTTCAATAGCAGCTCCCAACAAGTCACTGGATTTTGCTGGCAAATACACTTCCTCTCCTGGGATAGCCCCAGGACACTTAACACACCTTTGCCCATCTGTTAAGTTAGAGCTGTTGGAGAAAGCGTTTCCATCTGTCTTCAGCCTTCTGAAGGACATTACTGAAATTTCCCAACTTCTGGATTCAAAGGAGTGAAAAAATATCAGTAGCTCCTTCACCTTCTGATAATAACTGAAGGAGGTGAGCCCACAGATTTGTCTAAACTTTCTCTTCAGACAAACAAGGCAGGTTCTTCATATGTTTCTAATGGTCTTTTCTAGTCTTATCTTTCCAAGAAGTCTCACAAGAGCTCTCTGGTTTTGCCAGGATGGCCTCCTCCCTACTTCTCCCCTATTGCCATGTGAATTGCCACCCCACACTTTTGCTGAACTGCTTCCACAACTTAGAATGCTCTAGTCACCTCTTCACCTACAAACTGTATCTCTAACTTTAGGGTGCAATTCAAATTTCTCCTACCCTGTGGCCCCTCATCATCTACCATCCCCAAAATGTCCCCTTTTCTTCTCACATTGTGCATCATCTGTTCTACAAGAATGGCTTATTACTTCTGCCCCTGAGGGCAGAAACTGGGTCATACTGAGCCTCTGAATCCCCTAAAGCTCCAAATATTATTTCAGAATTGTTAGGAATTACTTCCTAAAGAGAATTTACATATGATATGTTGATGATATGTATCCAACCCAGAAATCTATACCTAAACTACTGCCATATATAAGAATAGAATAAAGTTACTTGAAAATATATGAGAGTCTAAACTAAGAAAAAGAAAGGCATGGGGGTCCAGAAAACTGGGGGCCAAATTAGGAGAGAGATGAAGGAAATTCTCAGGATGATGATGAAGACAAATGCTGTGATATCAATTACGCATCAGCCATAGAGTATAAACAATCTTGACTGGCATAGAAGGACAGAACAGATGGCTCCAGGAGAAATAACTAAGGAAAAACAAAACCTGAAAGATTGCCTAAAGTATCTGTTCATATTAAGAAGTGTTTTATAGCTCTGAGAAGCTGGGAATGAATTATTGTTAACTATTTTTTTTTATACAGATAATATAAAAAAAGAAGGCATTATTAGCTAGAAAAAGTTGTAGAAAAAATGTAGTAATAGTACACTGCAAGGTTCATCTATGAATTATATTTACCTAATTATATTAAGGTAAAAATTTTTTTTTTTAATTATATTAAGGTAGACATTGAAATGGATTTAACTAAAAACGATCTGTAACTGTAAAGGGGGAATGGAAAGAAGGGATATTTGAGTGTTTAGGGCAGCGATGCCAAACAAACCAAACCCATTGCCACTGAGTCGATTCCAACTCATAGCAACCCTACAGGACAGAGTAAAACTTCCCCATAGGATTTCCAAGGAGCGAGTGGTGAATTCAAACTGTTGACCTTTTGGTTAGCTGCCAAACACTTAACCACTGTGCCACTAGGGTTTCCAGGGCAGGAATAGGAATAGGAAGGAGTTAAATTCTCATTTTCCATAATATAAGGTTAATAGATAATGTCTAAAATTGAAAAGCCAGCATAAACATATTATTTAAAAATATGAAAGTATGGTAAATGCTAGAAGAAACAGTAAGAATTGCAAGTGGCTACTTCTAGGGAATAAAAATGAGGGGTGGAGAAGGGTGGAACTGGAAACTGCTGGTTTTTGTTATGATTCATAACATGATTTGATATCTGCTTTTTAGAGAAACAGTAGAGTGTGGTGCTTACAAGCCTACCACACTGTCTGGATTTGGATTCCTGCTGACTGTGTGAACCTGGGTTAGATGCTTAACCTTTGGGTGACTCAATTTCTCCTTCCAAACAGGAATAATAACGACTACCTCATGGGCCTGTCGCAAGGCTTGAGTTAGTAAATTAAAGCACTTAGAAGGATGCCTGCTACTTATTATAACTATTTGCTATTATTATTATTAAACTATGTACATATAAAAAAAAAATCACATTGCTATCAAGTCTGTCTTGACTCATAGCGACCCTATAGGACAGAATAGAACTGCCCTATGGGGTTTCCAAGTAGCAGCTGCTGGGCTTGAACTGCCGACCTTTTGGTTAGCAGCCAAGCTCTTAACCACTGTGCTACTAGGGCTCTGTGTATATATTACTTAAAAAATAAAATTACGAAAAAATCAAGGAGTAAGAAAACTGTTTTGAACTCTACTCCTGAAGATATGTCCTTTTCTTCATATAAAGTGTCAGTCAGTATTTTATTTTCTCACTTCAATTTTGCCTTAAATGTGCCAATTTCTGTAGATCTAACAAACTGTCCCTTTCCTACTCTATAGAATGAATATGTCAGTGAACATGGGACCCACTATAAGGGCTTGGGGCTTCAGCATCTTCACACACACCTCTGAGTGGGTGCCAGGGAACTCATCTACACCAATCAGTTAAGCCCTCCATTGGCTAGAGACCACTGCTTCAGTCCAGAATGCAACAAGCCTGAGTCTGTGTGTGTGCTTTTCAAGGCAACAAGGCTTAAATCACCCCAGGTCTCTGTGGTCATCATGAAAAGACTTGCTGTCCTGCCAAGGTCCCAGAAGTTCTGCATGTTTAAAAAGTGAATGAAAGAAGCATGCAGACACATTCTAGGAATCAATTCTTCACTAGCTCTTCAAGGGCAAAAGAGGACCCTCCATAGTGTTCTTTCCTCTTCCCTATGTTGTCTCAGCAAACCTTGCGATCCCATGATACCCATACACAGTGGAAAAGCTGAACACTGTCTTTTGACTCTGCTACCTTTCTCTGTCTTATTCAGCTATAAAACAGCCTCAAGTTAGCACCCAGAGGAGAATGATGATCTGAAACCTTGCTCTGACCACTTCCACTGCCCCATGGCAGAGCACACATGTGTGCCACAGTGGGAGTAGAGTACTTTCACTACAGAACGAGGACAATGAGAGTTTGATCATGGCTCTGGCTGACACCCACTCTGTGACCTTGAGTTAGTACTCGCAGCTCCATTGTAAAATCTAAGTCAGACTGACATAAAAGCTCAGTGCACAAATTTTACCCACGGAGGCCAAAGCCTGAGGGACCGATGGGACTTCCATAGGGTAAAACATTCAGTTAGAGCTGGAACTAGAACCCCATTCCACTGAGCCCAGGTCACTGCTCTTTCCATTGTGATTTATTACTGTCAGAAATCTAAAGTATCACCTCTAATCACATACTCTTCAGGGGAAAATGCAAAACACCACCCAGAAAATCCACAGAAAGATACTATCAGTCTTTCACAATATGATGATTCCTTTCCAAAGCTTTAGCACTGATTTTGATCTTACCAAGAAATTCCCAGCTAAAATAATAAGTGGAAAGTTAAAAGCTCCAAGTCACTTTCAAACAATCCTTCGCTTGCATATACACAGTCAAATGGCATATCTGAGAGTAAGTTCACATGCAAAGTCAAAGACTTACCCTGCTGTAGACTGGTGACACTAAAGCCTTGCGGGAAAGGGAGCTGCTTCTGAACAAGTAACTGGAATGGAAAGCCAACTGCTCTCCTTTCCTTCCCCCTCCCCTGCCCACGCCCACCCAAAGGCCAGTCTCTACCAAGCTGTTTGGCAACTCTGTTTAAGACAGCTTAAGGTCCAGGAGTGGATTGAGAACAGCTAACGCTCTGGCAATCATTTTCCTTTTCCTTGAGTCCAGACTTCAGTGGGCGTACAATGTGGCATTTTGCTTCTGATCTCAGCCACTCCTCCAGAAATTTAGCACAAGAAAAATAAGAGCCTGCACCAGGACAGGAGCAGCCAGCCTCCATGCCCCAGGCCTCCCTTACATGAAGAGAGCCTTGATAACCCGGGCCATTCTCCCATCCCAGGACCTAAGGGGCAGGCCACAAATTGCCTGTAGAACAACGCAGAAAAGTTTATTTTCCTTTAAGCTAAGGGAAGCAGATGGGCCTCCAATTCTGCAGAAAGCCCAAGAAATTGATGAGGATGGACCAGCCATTTTGCTTTTAAGCCACTATTGGAAAATGAATACTATTTATTCTGGTATCTGTGTAATTGCTAGAGATGGAAAGCCTGAAACATAAAAAAAAGGGAAGCATTGGGACCTATTTTCCTCATTCTGTGGTTTCTCCTGGTGTTCTGGTCTTACCTTTCTCACCTATCCTCCGCTTTACTAAAAAAATGTTATAAAACACCTATCCGAACACGCCATGCCCTGACGCAGAATTATTGCAAGGTTGCTGGTAATTGTCAGTGTAAAATCCACATAAAGTGACATGAACTTTCTGCCAGCACTACCAGCGCCTTCTCTTGCTAATTCCTCACCTCAACTTCGGCTTCAGTCATGCGATGCCATGCATACGTAGACCAGACCCTTTGTTATAGATTGAATTGTGTCCCCCAAGATTTGTGTTAGAATCCTGACCCCTATACATGTGGATGTAATCCCATTTGGGAATAGGATTTTCTTTAGTATGTTAATGGGGCCCTATCAGTGTTCTTGAACCTAATCATTCTGAGTTAGGAGCAGCATAGACACAGAGACAAGAAAGCACAGGCAGAGTGAGATAGACGCCATGTGACGATCGCCAAGGAACCGAGGAATTCTGGGGCCGTGGAAGCTGAAAAAGAAAAGGATCTTTCCCAGAGCCGACAAGGAGAGCCTTTCCCTCAAGCCGGTGCCCTGATTCAGACACTTAGCCTCCTAAACTGTGAGAAAATAAATTTCTGTTCTTTAAAGCCAGCCACTTGTGGTATTTCTGTTACAGCAGCACTATCAAACTAAGACACCTTCTCTTACCTTTGAATCGGTGAACTGACATTCCCCTATTTTCAGAATATCATTCCCCCTTTCAAAGAGCTCAAGTCTCAGCGGAAATACCACCTCTTCCAGGAAGGCTTTCTAGGTCCCTTTCAAATCCTGAGCACTGAACATCCCTCCATGGTAGACCCACTGGTTCTTAAAATTACCTTTCTCAAGATGTATTTATTTGCCTCTCGGGCTGGATCGTGAGCACTTATCAGGGACAGTAGCTTTCACTTCTGTGTCCCTATACCCAGCATCTTGCTAATATGGCATGCTCACTAAATGTGTAGCTTCAACGACTTGTGAGAACAGGAACTATGCTGTATTCCTTTGTGTGTGTGGGAAATGCACATTCTGATTTGCAAACATCACCGTGTTAATCGTGCATATTCATTGTGCTGGCTGAATACTACGTACTGAATAAACATTTGTGATTTATTATTCTTGGAAGGTTAAAAATTGCTACATAAAACTTTATACTTATTAAGTATAATATACTTTTTAAAATTTTTCTTGGCTAATTCCTTTGCAGGCATTTACCTTTCATTATTATTATTATTATTGTCGTAAATTCTATTTCTTTTTTTGATCCTTCTAGTAGTAAATGCTTAAAAACGGTTTGTGAATGAGGGAATAAATCAAAAAGCTTTATTACACCAGCTTAAAAGAGAATGTTTGTACTTTGTCCTCAGCCATATGTGCAGCTGAAAGTCAGTGATGTGAATGTGGTACTTTGTCTTTATTGTGTCCTGTAGTCCCCAGGCTACAGTCTGCTACTTCTGTTCCATCCTTCCTGGCCTAAGAAAGGCCCTGCTTCCCCCTGTGTAATTTCCTACTTCAGGCTATTAAACACTGCCCTGAAGGCTTCCTCTGCTCCAGGTGACACGTGGAGCGTGAGTGAATCCCACACCACTTTGTTCCCGCCAGGTGCTCCAGCCCCTCTGGACTTGTAGGTGTTGGCTTTACACAGAGAAGCCAAGGAGAGCCTCACTTACATTTTCAGCTGAATAACTATACCTTTTACCCACAAAGGAGCTAGGCCTCTGGGGGCCCTCCAGCCTGGTGGAAACAAACACTCCTTATTATCTAACCAAGGTGGCCCAAGTAGCAGGGGATATAAAACAAAGGACAAATTCGAGGGTTCAAAAGCAATGTTACTTCACATTCTTATCCCAGTTCTGCCTCCTCCATCCTAGAAAGTTCTCTTTGCAATAGTTGGGATGGGCTTACATGTGGATACAAAGCTTAGTAAGTATGAGATGCCCTAAAGTTATCAATAATCACCTTTCAGGAAGCATTGGGCTTTACCCAGTCTGTGGCGCAGCCTCCAAATTTTGGTGACAGTTGTGTCCACAGAAGTCTATTTTCTTAAAAGGGCCACCAGCATACTCAGTAGATACTCTGACAGGTTCATGTATTGCTACAACATAAGAAGGCAAGCCCGGTTTGAATTACCAGGCTCTAATTCCTCTGTGGAGTTCTGGTCACACTCGCTACACAAACCATCTGGAGCCTCACTCTGGCACTTTGTTATTTACTTGCAGTCCCAGGTGGAACCAGAGTCCATAATTCACAGTTGTCTGCTCCTCATCTCCATGGACGGCACCATACCTCATCTCAGCAGTTCCTCCTTCCCCATCGATCAACCATTCCAGTTTGGGGATCACTTGTCAAAGTGGTTGTTTTTCTTTGGGGATTATTATTATAAATTAGTATTTTAAATTTGGGGACTGATGCATCATTTTGTGGAGTGTTTTGTCTTTTTTCTCTTAACCTCACCTGTCTCAGACTTACAAAGGGTTTTCTTATTCCTCCTCAGCTTTTCCTTCTTTTGCTTCACAAAGACTACATGCTCCACCTCCTTTAAAGTCTCTGGGAAGCCATTGCCAAAGAAACGAACAATCCCAAAACAAAAACTTTGACCAGCTCAGGATCCCAAATGAGGGAAGCCACAGTCCATTAGTTACAATCGGGGATGTTACTGAGTTTCTCTGTGCCTCAGCTTCCTCAGAGGGTGAGGCATGATAAAACTGAATCTTAAAAGATACACTAGGCAGGGCCATGGAAGGACGCACTAGGTGTGCAAAAGTCAGAAGAGTGAGTGACAGCATGATATGGAATTATTTGTTTAAAATTTGCTTTTAGAAATATTATTTTGTCTGAGAATTGGAGAATTACAAGCAGTTTGCTGTTGCTGAAATCTAGGATACAGCTGGAGGAGTAAAAAAAAGAAGAAACTGAAGAGGCAGTGGGTGGTTAGACGACGGAACACTTTGAATACCTTGTGAAGAAGTTTGGATCTTTTTTTCAAAGTGATAGGAAGTCACTTAAGGTTTTAAAAAGAGGAATTATTTGTTTAAGATTTGCTTTTAGAAATATTATTTTGTCAGATATGTGGAGGCTGGATTGAAAAGATGTCAGAATAAAGGGAGGGAATCCAGTTAGGGAACTCTCTTAGTTTCCTAGGACTGCTGTAACAAAATGCCACAAACTGGATGACTTTGAAGAACAGAAATTTATTGTGTCACAGCCCTGGAGGTTAGGGCACTGGCAAGACCATGCTCTCTCACTCCACCCTAGAGGAGATCCTTCCTTGTCTCCTCCAGCTTCTGGTAACCTTGGACATTTCTTAGCGTTAATTGGGTTTTAGATACGTCTTCACATAATGTCTCCTCCTGCGTGACCGTGTCTCTGTATCTGTTCTTCCCTTTTATAAGACACCACTTAGAAGGGATCAGGACCTGCTCTACTCCAGCATGATCTTCTTAATTTAACTGATCATATCTTTAAAGAAAGAACCCTTATCAAAACAAAGTCACATAGGTTAGAGCCTAGGGCTACAAGGTTGCAAGGTACAAGGTTAGGGCTTCACATATCTTTGGGGAAGACACAATTCAATCCATAGCAGAAGCTACAGCAATAAGGCAGGTGAGAATGGATGGTGGCCTGAACCAAAGCCATAGAGTAGAGACTGAGAGGGGAGGACAAAGTTAAGAGATCCTCACAGAGGTCATGGGAAATGAGGGAAAGGAACTACTGGAATAAGTCTTTTAAATTCCTACCTTGAACAACTTGTTAAATAACGATGCCTTTTACCAATGTAGAAAATACAGGAGGTTTTCAGGGAAAAGGGAATAAGAAAAAGAAATTTAGTTTGGGATATTTTGAGTGTGCGTGCCTGTGGGACACTCAAGAGGAGGTTCTATGAATTCAGATTTCCGAGTCACTGTTGCGTAGTGCATGTGGAGATTGAAGACACAGGGAAGAGATCATCTGGGGCGCATGTGTAGTATGTACACAGGGGAGGATCAGTGATGAGACTGTGTGTGTCACCAACCAAAGAATGCTAGAGCTTCAAAGAGAGATTGGCCAACGTGTCAACTATATCACAAAGAGTGGGGTGCTGTAGCACAGAAACCAGAATGAAGTAGTCTGGGAAATGAACTGGAAGAGGCAGTGAATATAGGTAATGAATATGGACTCTTTCAGGAGGCTCAACTATGAAAGGAGAGAGAGGAAGACGTAGTATCTAAGGAGATTGTTGGTTGCTTGGTTGGTTGGTTTTTATTTTTAATTATTGCTTTTTATCTTAAAACTATAATACTTGAAGTTTCTAGCACACAGTAGAGCAAGTAATGAGATGATATGTTATTTTGTTCTTCTGTTATTTCAGATGCTTTATTTGAGACTATACACAAAATAACCCAATGCCTAGTCTGGGACTCATGCTATACTTCTCACTTTTCTGGGCCCATGTTGTTACTGTGTCCTGACTGCTAAACATATCTTCAGGAGTCTCTGGATGGCAAAAACAGCAAAGCACTCGACTATTAGCTGAAAGGTTGGTGGTTCAAACCCACACAGAGGAACCTCAGAAGACAGATTTGGCAATCTAGTTCTAAAAAGTTACAACCTTGAAAATCCTATGGAGGAGTACCACTCTGCACACATGGTGTCATCATGAGTCAGAATTGACTTGACAGCAACTAATAACAACAACAAACAACACATGTCTCTTAATTTAGTCATAGGTGATAACTGACAAATCTTTGCCGGGTTAACTGACTCCTAAATTCCTTACCTGCTCCTCCATCCTCATCCCTAGCTTCTGGTAAACACAGAAGGGCAGCAAAAAAAAAAAAAAAAACTTCCTGAAAACTTTCTCTGAAACCATTTGCAGACTCTAATGTGTTGAAAAGGAGTATAGGATGGAGGCACATTACAGTTCATGGACTCAGATATACCTTCCTCAACCACTTTTCAGTGGTAAGCCCAGAAGCCTCTGCTTTAGTCTAAAGACTTAGTGTTCATCCTGAAGAAACAGTTCATAAAAGTCCCACTTCTAACATTTTGCACAGAAAAGCCCCAGGAATATGTTGTGTTTGAATAAGAGCCCTCTCGTTTCCCCATGACTATGCTTGCAGGATGGATGAGAGGTCCAGTCTCAGGGAAGGCCATGCAGGTCAAGCAAGAGAGCTCCAGGATCGGTTCTGCCACTAACTTACTCTGGGAGCCATTGTTAGCCATTGCAGCTCCTGTACCTTGGGTCCAGCCTTTGTAACATGAAGGGGTTGGACTGATCATAACGAATTCAGTTCAATCCACCAGCTATTTTACTAAGCAGTTACCATTTGATTTCATTTCTGGGTCTTCTCTGTTACAGCCCTGGAATAGTGTGATTGGCTTTGGGAATGTCAGTGGGGGAAACCATATCTCAGAAAAGTCACCTGGAAAAGGAATTAAGGCTGCACAGGTCAAATTCCATCTTATTGAGTCGTGTGAGATAAATGTGGGGAAGCCCAGTGGAAAGAGGGGGCTCCTACCCCTCTAGAGACACTACATACTTTCTCCCCAAGGGCTGGAAGCTTGGCAGCTTCAGTGGCCTCCAGCTCCATCCCATCAAGTGGGTTTAGCTTGCTGTTGAGCTTGCATGACAGATGGCTCTTTGGGCCTCTAGAATGCTCTCCAGCCATCACCAGGCTGTCAAACTGCAAACAAAAGCCATTCACTGTCCTCACCTCTTATCCTGAATTCTTTCTTGCTTCATAATCTCTGGAGCCAAGATGTGCCATTATCATCTGAGCGGCTCCTACTCCCTGCTTATCTGTATTAACTATATTTTTCTGAAATTCAAAAATCAAAGCACATGTCCCAACAAAGAATATTTTTGTTATTCCTGATTTTATTGGCAGTCTAAGAAATGTAGTTTTGGTGCTAATACATTGTTACTTCCACATTACTTTAATGGTCTTTAACACATTTTGCAAGAGTAACCAACAAAGCTGAAATCATCTTAGAGTTTGATTACAGGGCTGCCATATATACTTCTCTCTCTTATCCCTTACTGTTACAGAGCCACTGCTACAAAGACCTAAAATGCTATTGAGGCAAAAGGAGAAAAGAGCAACAGGGAAAGCAGCTGGGCAAACTTACTTGCAGGCAGAGGAGACTTCCGACACATAGAGATAGAGGAATACGATGCAGCCCGCCAGTGTTACATCTGTTGACACTTAAAACCCAACCATCAGAAATTCATGACTATGACACAAATTTTTATCCATAATTAAACTCTTCAGGTGTGTCTAGACTTAAAGTTGTTATCCATCATTGGCATCTTTAAAGAGAATGGCCCGATATCAGGTGGGTGATTATTGGAAGTGGGGGAAGCAGATGGAAAGGGGACATAGGACCCTTGTTTTCTGCTAGCTACAAGTTCTTTAAGAAATGGACAAATATTGTATGATCCCATTTATATGAAATATTCAGAATAAACAAATGCATAGAGACAAAGTAGATTACTGGTTACCAAGGGCTTTTTTTTTTTTTTTTTTTTTAAGGGCTAGGGGGAGGGGTAATTGTTGCTTAATGGATTTAGAGTTTCTGTTTCAGGTGACAAAAATGTTTTGCAAATAAACAGCAGTGAGGGTTTCACAACATTGTGAGTGTGATTGTTACTTGAAAATGGTTAAATGGCAAATGTCGTGTTGGGTGCATTTTGCCACAATTGAAAAACAATGATCAGCTACTGCCTGGGGTGGGGGGGGGGGGAGGCGGGTCTCAGAGTGTGAGATCCTCTGGCTCCCTGTGATCCCAGAGAAAGCGAGCAGGATACACACAGAAGGACACAGCCAGTGTCATTGTGGCAGCATCCTCATCTACTGCGGTGGGAGTAACTGAGTACTTCCAGCATTCATCAAAAGATCTTGGACCTAGAAATCCAGAGATCTGAATTTTAAACTTGGAATTTTCAACTACAAAATCAGAAGGCAGGTGGAATAAACTCTATTATCGTGCCTTAGATTGAAGGACCTAATTTACTTTAGGTTAATAAGATATTTCTCCAGAACGACAGGAAACAGAGGGATATGGGTAATGTAAAAGTTTGGGATGTGAAAAAAATGAAGAGGTAAAGGGCATTTGAAGAAGTACAGCTACACATAGAGTTGGTGAGACTATCCATATATGATCCACACGCGGTTCCAGGAAACATTTCTCTCTCCCTCCTTTGTGCTTAGACTTCTAATATAGTAACTATCGCATTCTGCTTTGACTTGTTGTTTTAAATGCTGCTCAGTTGGTTCTGACTCACAGCAACCAGACGAAACACTGACCGGGTCCTTTGCCATCCTCAAAATCATTGCTGTGTTTGAGCCCATTGTTGTAGCCAACTCATGAGTCCATTGTGTTAATCCATCTCATCAAGGGCCTTCCTCGTTTTCACAGACCCTCTACCTTACCAAGCTTGATCACCTTCTCCAAGGACTGGTCCCTCAGGGTAATACACCCAAAGTACAGGAGACAAAGTCTCAGCATCCTTGCTTCTAAGGAGCATTCTGGCTATACTTCTTCCAAGACAGATTTGTTTGTCCTTCTGGAAATCTGTGGTATATTCAATATTCTTTGCCAACACCATAATTCAAATGCATCCATTCTTCTCCGGTCTTTCTTATTCATTGTCCAGCTTTCTCATGCACAGGAGGCAATTGAAAATACCATGTCTTGGGTCAGGCGCACCTTAGTCCTCAAAGTGACATCTTTGCTTTTGAGCACTTTAAAGAGGTTTTCCAGCAGATTTGCCCAATGCAATATGTTGTCTGACTTCTTGGCTGCTGCTTCCATGGATGTTGATTGTGGATCCAAATAAAATGAAACCCTGAACAACTTCAGTCTTTTCTCCATTTATCATGATGTTGCTTATTGGTCTAGTTGTGAGGATCTTTATCTATTTATTTTATGCAGAGGTATAATCCACACTGAAGGCTTCTCTGCCTTAGACTCTCCTAATAGCTTTAAAATCACTTGTGCCACACTTCACAATTTACAAAATACTTTAAAATCCATCATTTTATTTGATCACCCTACCCTCAAAAACAGGCTATGAACCTGGCAGGAATTTCCATCTCCATTTCTCAGGGAAGGATCTTGGGGCTCAGTGACTTGTAAAAGTTCCACTTTTAGAACTGCCTGGGGTCAGCTGGAACCAAAGCTACCATCTTCAGATGCCTAGCCAGGTTCTCCTTCCTTTACACCCAGTTCTTTGGAGCTGTAGTGTTCCTCAAAAATGTCTTCAAGCAAAGCCTGCTAATCACTTATTTTAGCTCCTGCATTGACTGATCAAGTTTCTGTGTCTTCTCTTGTTGTTGCTTTGGTGAAAATGGAAGGAATACATCTCTGATGTAATAATGGAAAATGATTGCAAACAAAGATTCGCTTTATAAAGAGCTTGGCACCATCGTGGATATCAGGTTCACGCAAAAAAGAAGAGAGAATTTGTATCAAAACTGAAGTTGAATTAGGGGACACGGAAACCCTGGTGGCACAGTGGTTAAGAGTTACAGCTGCTAACCAAAAGGTTGGCCGTTCAAATCCACCAGGTGCTCCTTGGAAACCCTATGGGGCAGTTCTACTCTGTTCTATAGGGCCGCTATGAGTAGGAATCGACTCAACAGCAATGGGTTTGGTTTTTTGGTATACCTTGTAGAATTAAATGGTCTTTATTTTCCTTTTTTTTTTTGAAGGGCATATCAAAATAAAGTTTATAGTTGCATTATCAGAAAGGTAGGCAGTCATTTTCAAACTCTGCTTCTCACAGTGTTAAAGGTTGCACAGAGACTCTTCTGACTTCTGGGTGTCTGGGCCTGAGCAGGTTTGGGCTCTAGGGTGCCCCCCCATTTCAATCTGAGTAGCTCCACTTTTATCTGCTTTATTTATTGGCCTCCCTGTAGGTATTTTGAGTCCTGGTGGCACAGTGCTTAAAGCACTCAGCTGCCAACCAAAAGGTCAGCAGTTTGAACCAACCAGCCATCCCTGGAGAAAGATGTGGCTGTCTGTTTCCATAAAGATTTACAACCTTGGAAACCCTATGGGGCAATTGTACTCTGTCCTGTAGGGTGGCCATGAGTTGAAATCCACTTGATGGCAGTGGGTTGGTTTGGGTAGGTATTTTAAAAGCGTCTGAAACAAATATTGTGTGAGACCACTATTATAAGAACTCAAGAAAAAGTTTAAACACAGAAGAAAATATTCTTTGATGGTTACAAGGGTGGAAAGGGAGGGAGAGGGGGTATTCACTCACTACATAGTAGACAAGAACTATTTTTGGTGAAAGGAAAGACAACATACAATACAGGAGAGGCCAGCACAACTGGACTAAACCAAAAGCAAAGAAGTTTCCTAAATACAACTAAACACTTCAAAGGCCAGAGTAGCCGGGACAGGGAGCTGGAGACTACAGTTTCAGGGTACATCTAGGTCAATTGGCATAACAAAATGTATTAAGAAAGTGTTTTGCATCCCACTTTGGTGAGTGACATCTGGGGTCTTAAATGCTAGCAAATGGCCATCTAAGATGTATCAATTGATCTCAACCTACCTGGAGCAAAGGAGAATGAAGAACACCAAAGACACGAGGAAAATATGAGCCCAAGAGACCGAAAGGGCCACATAAACCAGAGGCTACATCACCCTGAGACTGAAAGAAGTGGTGGTGCCTGGCTACCACCAATGACTGCCCTGAGAGGAAACACAATAGAGAATTGCTGATGGAGAAGGAGAACAGTGGGATGCAGACCTCAAATTCTCTTAAAAAGACCAGACTTAATGTTCTGACTGAGACTAGAGGGACGCCAAAGGCCATGGTCCCTGGGCCCTCTGTTAGCCCAAGACTGGAACCATTCACAAAGCTAACTCTTCAGGAATTGGACTGGACTATAAGACAGAAAATGATACTGGTGAGGAGTGAGCGTCTTGGCTCAAGTAGACACATGAGACTATGTGGGCAGCTCCTGTCTGGAGGCGAGATGAGAACGAAGAAGTAGACAGGAGCTGACTGAATGGACTCGGGGAATACAAGGTGGAGAGGAAGAGTGTGCAGTCTCATTAGGGGGAGAGCGGCTAGGAGTACATAGCAAGGTGTGTATAACTTTTTGTACGACAGACTGACTTGATTTGTAAACTTTCACTTAAAGCACAATTTAAAAAAAAAGTCTGAAAACCACTGTTCTAGTTTGCAGTGTTATTTCCAGTCTGAACCCAAGCTCTTTACATGACATGCTAATAAATCTCTGCTTCATGGCCTCCCAGTAGAAGAGGGAGGACAGAAGTTGCTCCTTGGTCTTCAGAAGGTACTGTCATCTGTCACATTAGTATGCCTCCAGGGGGTCTTAAATCCAGAGAAACAGGAAAGTAACCATATCACATCTTAAGATCTCTCTGATGAGAGAAACGTCATTACCATGCGCACAGTAGCTAGTATTTTACATAGACTAACCAGCCTGTTTTCATTCTTTTTAAATACCCAAAGGCATCTTACCTACATGAAGAGCTGTAGGCCTACAAACTGTGATCGTAAAAAGTGTTTGCACACTACACAAGTGCTAACGAGCACCTGAAACCACTTTGCTTCTATTTGTTTTGCCCCCTAATATGCACACTGGTATATTAGTGTTTCTTTTGAATCCCCCTGGGTTTGGATATTATACACCCAAGTTTTCTTCCAAATTGAGTTTTCACAGCTGGATTATAAACCAATGGAAATATTGACCCAGCACCAACTATATCACCCCAAACAGGTGTTGCTTTAATTAGCCTTATCGTAAAACAAAAATTAAAAATTAAAGGAAAACATTTTTAATGTACCTAAAGGGTCTCTTAAGGTCTTAAAGGGAGCAGCCAAATTGTTAAGGACTTTCAAGTCTTATCTCCATTTTTTCAGAGGTTTTCCTAAAAATTCAGCAACACTTCTGAAGTTGCAATAACACGCCAATGGTTTCAGAGGAGGAAAAACCCTGGTTTCCACGGCATGTTTGCCAGTGAAGGGGAAAAGTTTTTAACTGAAGGGAGAGAGGCTTCCAAAGCCCGCTCACAAAGGTCTTAGATGTCCTCACTGCAGGCAAGAAGAGGACAAAAATGCAAGTCGATGTCATTTTTGATCCTGAAGGGGATTATCACTATTTTCTATGAAAAGACGAAGGATTTTTGTGTGATTTCAATTCAGTGCACTAAACATATTTACAGTATACATAGGGGGAGGTTGCAAAAATCTTGCCCTCAAGGACTAGTCAGCTGCATTGTCTCAAACACGAAACCACTTAGAGAACAGGTTAAATTGTACATGACTTAGCACAGGTGTGCCAACAGTTTGGTAACACAGAGCAAAAAATTCTTTAGGATGACTTCCCAGACAAAGCAGAGTATAAGCCTAGCTTTAGAAATGGAACATGTAGAGAGAAGCCAGACGGGCATAGCAGGCTGGGAAATTGCATGAGTAGAGATCTACAGCAGAGGTTCTCAGGCTTTCACATACACCAGTCACCTGGAGAGCTCGTCTAAATACGGATTACTAAAATCCCATTGCTTTCGAGTGGATTCTGACTCATAGCGAGCCTACAGAACAGAGTAGAACTGCCCCGTAGAGTTTCCAAGGAGCACCTGGTGGATTCGAACGGCCGACGTTTTGGTTAGCAGCTGTAGCACTTAATCACTGCACCACTGGGGTTTCCTACAGATTACTGGGCCCCCAGAAATTATGATTCGGCAGGTCTAGGGTGAAGTCCAAGAATTTACATTTCTAACAAGTTCCCAGGTGATCCAGATTCTGCTGGTTTATGGACCACACTTTGGGAACTACTTACATAGAGAAAGGACTGTGTGCACGGTTGTTAAGAGTTCCCGTTTTGGGGTTGACTTCGCTGAAACAAAGGATTTGTACTGGAGAAGAGTAGAGAATCGTTTCTTTAAAAATGCTTCTTTTGATGGTATGAAATAGTTAAATTTTTATGCTAAAAAAAAAATATCATTCTCAATTTAACCCTCCCTTTTTTTCTTAGCCACCCATGAAACCCTGGTGGTGTAGTGGTTAAGTGCTACGGCTGCTAACCAAGCGGTCGGCAGTTCGAATCCACCAGGTGCTCCTTGGAAACTATCGGGCAGTTCTACCCCGTTCTATAGGGTCGCTATGAGTCGGAATCGACTCGACAGCATGGGGTTTTTTGGGTTAGCCACCCATGAGTCTTGTTTACCTTCCTTCTGAAAGGAAATAAAGAAAGAAATCCTCAGTTGAATATTATGCTTGGTACTCTCCTTATGTGATCTCATTTGGTATAAAAAAAATTGCAATAAAAATTGTCATAACAGTTAATGGTGATGCCAGTGGCTGCTATTTACTTTGCATTAACAGAGCACTTCCCGTGCATTCTGATTGCATCCTTGCAGGCAGGCATGGATGGCATCCTCAATGAGATGAAGGGAGGCTCTGCTGCTTTTGAAAGCTTTATCATCTCACAGAGACTCTGGTCTTCCTTACTCCTTTTTCCCAGGAAAATAATAAACCTCTCTGCTCCTTTCTACTTGCACACTTACTGATTAAGCTGTTTTGAGGCACAAGAATCAGAAACACGGAGATGTCTGAGATGGTTAATTTTATGTGTCAATTTTGTTAGGAGACAGTGCCAAGTTGTTGGGTCAAACACAAGTCCAGATGCTGTTATGAAGTAGTTACATGTGACTAAATCAGTTGGCCTTAAGTAAAGCAGATTAGCCTCCATAATGTGGGTGGGCCTCATCCAATCAGTAGAAGCTATGAGCAAAAAGGGAGTTTTCCCAGGGGTATTCTGCCTCAAGACTATAAATAGACACCTTACTGGAACACCTCCACTCTTCCAATCAGCCAGCCTATAGATTTTGGAACACAGGACTACAGGATCCTTCCTGTCACCTGAGTGGCAAATTTGGGGGCACAAGACTACAGAAATTCTGTCCCCAGTTCCTGACCTCTGGATTTTGGGGCATAGAAAAAAAAAAATTTAAATCACCAGCCTATCACCTGACCTACAAAGCTTGGACTTGTCAGCCCCCACAATCACATGAGCCAATTTCTTAAAATAAATCTCTCTTTCATATATGTACACAGAGAGAGAGCAATATACATAAGTTTTGGGTATGTAAGTGAGAGAGAGAGATGGTTCTGTTTTTTTAGAAAACCCAAACTAAGACAGTGCCTCAGATAACAGAGGCTTATTATAAGTCTCCATAGGGGGAATAAATAAAATATTGGAAAACACACAACTGGGTCTCTTGAAAATGGAATGACATTCATCGAATAAAAGCAATTCTGGTAATACTCTCAACTTGTCTCCCCAGAAGAGCCCAAACACTGTTCTTTATCTGGAAGCTCCACAGTCCCTCTGACCCTACTTCTTTATTCGCATGCCTCTCTTCTCTACTTTCCTGTTGTATTTCTATGTGTATTTCAAAAATTCCCCCCCAAAAAGAATTCAATTGGTCCTTGTCTCTTTTAATTTTCTGTTCCTGGGTGATCTTCATGTGGGTTGACATGTCTGTTCCCCATCTCTCTTCTGCTCTCTTGTTTAATCTCTTTTATATCTCAAAAAAGATTGACTCAAGATACACCCTACACTAATCCTGTCTCATTAACATAACAAAGACAACATTCCCAAATGGGTTAATAATCACAGACATACAGGTTGGGATTTTCAACACATATTTTGAGGGACATAATTCTATAACATTCCACACTTTGGCCCCCCAAAATTCATGCCCTTGCCACATGCAAAACACATTCACCCCATCACATCATCCCAAAAATCTTAAATCAACTCCGAGTCCAAAACCTCATCTTCTGAATCATCTAAATCAAATATCAGTGAAACTTTAGGCATATTCCATCCTGGGAAAAAATTCCTCTTCATCTGTGAACATGTGAAATCTAGAATAGAAGTTATCCAATGTAGAATGGTGGAACCAGGTAGACTTTTCCATTACAAATGGGAGAAGTTGGAGGGAAAAAGGAATCAAGCAAGTCAAAAACCCAGCAGGGCAAATTACATTAGATCTCAAGGCTTGAAAATAATCATCTCTTCTCTGAGACCATCTGGACAATGGTCCTTCCCTCCAGACTCTGGGTGTTGGCCACATCCTCTGGATTCTGGGTGGATGCACCTTGGCCATGGGCTTCAGCTTCACCTTCCAGGTCCAATGGGATGGCAACTTTGCTCCCTCAGCTTTAGGTGCTCCCATCCTCCTGGTCCATCTGAGTGATGATCCCATGCCCTCGGCACCAGCAGACCCCATTCTTTTGCCCCTTGGACATGACTTCCCCATCTCCCCAGTTTGGGGTGGTGGACCCATCCCCCAGCATACCTTAATGGTAGCCCCACCCTCTGGAACTGAGTTGGCGAAGCTTTAACTCTTTGAAATCTAGTAGGCTGTGGCCCTACTCTTTGAAACCAAGAAGGCCCTACTTTCCATGCCCCTTCCAACAGTTCTGCTCATCTCGGAGCTGCTCCAGGGGAGGTCCTTTTCTTTTCTTAGAGGACAACAGTTGTAGCTCCTTTGGCCTATTTCCTGCCTGTAGAATTCCAAGGGGCAGACAGCGTTCTTCCCTTTTCTTCTTTCTCTGTCTTGCCACCTTTGGTCTAAATTGATGGGTTTTCTGCTGTGGGAGTTGGTTAGATCCATCAGTCACAGGCCTAATCTCTTTAACCAAAGATTCTGTAGCCACATTCTTGGTATACATTCTAGGACACACGTCCTTCGTTTGCACAACAGAATTTTCCAGATCTTTAAATTCTGTTTTCATCTTGCACAGTTGATTTTTAAGTCCATCTCTTTCCTCTCGCATTTTACTACAAGTTGCAAGGAGAAACCACACAGCCCCTTTAAAATCTTGCTTAGAAATGTCATCAGCCAGATATCCAAGTTCATCACTTATGAATTCTACCTTCCACCAAACATTTGAACAATATTTGGACAAGTTATTTGGCACTGCGTTAAAAGCATCACCCTTCCTCCGTTGTCCAAACATATGTTCATCATTTCCTTTTAAAGCCTCACCAGAAGCACATGTAATGTCCACAGATCTAGGAACATTCTGTGGCTGGCACCATATACATTCTCTAAGATAATAGAGACTTTCTCTATAGCTCTCCTCACTTCCTTCTGAGCTCTCACCAGCATTGCCTTTGATGTCCATAGTTCTACCAAAAGTGTCTTCGAGGCAATCTGGCCTTTTAATATTAGATATCTTAAAACTCTTCCAGCCTCTACCCATTACTCAATTCTAAAACCACTTCCACATTTGAGGTAACTGTAACAGCAGCACCCCATTCTTGGTACAAAATTCTGTCTTAGTTACCTAGTGCTGCTGTAACAGAAATACCACAGGTGAGTGGCTTTAACAAACAGAAATGTATTTTCTCACAGTTTGTTGTTGTTAGGTGCTGTCAAGTCAGTTCCAACTCGTAGCAACCCTGTGTATCACAGAATGAAACACTGCCTGATCCTGCACCGTACTCACAATCATTGTTATGCTTGAGCCCATTGTTGCAGCCACTGTGTCAATCCATCTCATCAAGGATCTTCCTCTTTTCTGCTTTTTTCACAGTTTAGGAGGCTAGGAGTCCAAATTCTGGGTACTGGATCTAGGGGAAGGCTTTCTCTCTCTGTGGTAGGTCCTTATCTCTTCTGAACTTCTGCTCCTGGATAATCTTCCTGTGTCTCTCCTCTTTTCACTTGTTTAATCTCTTTTATATCTCAAAAGAGATTGACTCAAGATACATTCTACACTAATCTTGCTTCTTTAACATAACAAAGACAACCCATTCCCAAATGGGATTATAACCACAGGCATAGAGGTTACAATTTACAACACATATTTGGGGGGATATAATTCAATCTATAACAAGCCATGTAAAAAAGGTTTTAAAAGAGTTAAAATTAATTTTAATAACATTTTCTTTAACTCAATAAATATACATTATCATTTAAACATACACTGAGTAAAAAATTGTTAAAATATTTTACATTCTTTTTTATACCGTCTTTGAAATAATAGAGCACGTCTGAACTCATATTAGTCATGTTTCAAGTGCTCCGTAGCTAGTGGCTATGTGACTAGTGGCTGCTGTGTTGAACGGTGCAGCTAAAAACAGTTACTTTTGGTTAGAGGACTGATCTACAGTTCCAACATTTTTGCATAATAGGTTCACATGGTACAAGGCATACCAATAGAGTAAAAGAGTCACCCGTGGCTATTTTCCTCACAAATGCCCAGTGAGAAAGGAAAGCAATCAGAGTCCTATGGTTCATTCTCCTGAGCACCTAGTCTTGTTCAAAGATGGTGTCAGTAGACCTCTATCATCACTAATTATAAACAGGCATATATCTAAGCTATACTGGGACTCTCATTCTGGTCTTATTTACCAGTGATCTAGTGCCTAACTTTATCTTTCTCCTATCTCCAAATGATCTGGTAAATGCTTTTAGCTTACCAGTATTAAGTCTAGCTCTTATGTCACTGCCATATGTACTTCCAGCCATCTTTGATAACTCTTGTTCCCATACACATACAACCAAGTAATACACTCTACAAAGTCACTCTTACATCCCCAGTGCTTACTACAGTATTTGGCACAAAAGTATTGATAATCACTTGATTGCTGAATAAATAAATAAGGCAATCTATTATTATTTGCCTTGGGAATTCTCAATTTCACCTGGTTAGAAGTGACCAAAGATTTCAGAATGGATAAATTCAGAAAGTTCATATAAAAGCTTGCATAATCATCTGTTTAGCCTGATTTTGATTATAACCATAATCAATATTCAGCTTAATTATTTACTTGAGAAAAGAGACTACATATTTTCCTTGAAGACAAATGAGATAAAAAGGGAACAAAGGTATGTAACATGATGTAACAACAATAGCACTTTGTAAAGAATAGCAGTTTCTCATTCCAGATATTAGTGTTAGTTTGCTATAGGGACATGAATAAATGACTTCACTACTCTAAACTTTAATGTATTTGTGCTGTGTTATATTTTAATAGTAAGATGAAAACACTGGAGTTAGATAATTTCAAAGGTTTTGTCCATCTACCTAACTTTCTTCAATTATAAGAATTCAAAACGACTAGAAGAATAACATTAGAAGACAGTCTGAGTAACCCAAACCAACTAAACTCAGTGCCATTGAGTCAATTCCAACTCATAGCACCCCTATAGGACAGAGTAGAACTGCCCCATAGAATTTCCAAGGAGGGCCTGGAGGATTTGAACTGCTGACCCTTTGGTTAGCAGCTGTAGCACTTATCCAGTACGCCAACAGGGTTTCCAATCTGAGTAAAGGTTATTATTAAAGGTTATTATTATTTGAAATGAGAGGTATTCTAACTGATAATAGAGTGTTTACTGCTTTGCTCTGCAGTAAATTTTTATATGTTTGTGTCTAGACTAAATTCTTGAGGGAAATGGTGTTTTGTTCCTCTTGTTATAATTAACACCTAAAACATGGAATGACAATGACTTTTAATAAATATTAACTGATTCTATGAATACATGCTTAAGTAGTGATTACCCAGATAAGATTGTTTTTGGAGAACAGTTAAATGTGGGTGGAGAGGCAGCCCAAGATGGTGGCATAGTCAGGCACCTCATAATGTCCCTCTTACAACAAAGACCTGAGAAAACAAGTGAATTGGATATAGATGACAACTTTGGAACCCTGAGCATTAAAGGCAACAAGGCTAAAGAATTAGACTGAGTGCCAGGTAGAAGGAGATACTGTATAAAAACAGCAGACAGGGAGAATTATTGCCAGAGCCCTGTCAGCCAAACCTGCACAGAGCAGCCATATTGAGACAAAGCAAGCCACATTCCCAGCCAAAGCCCCTATTACCTGGTGCAGCCAAGCAGGAGCAACTCTGAACCCATGTCCACAGCCAGACAGAAGTGCTCCCCACCCTGTAAAAGTTAAGTGCACTCATCTCACCCACTGTGCCCACTCTACCCTCCTGTGCTGGAAGTCCTCAGGCCTGTGGTGTCCCCGTGGTCCCCCTCATCTATCACCCCCAGCACAAAATTATGGTCCAGCAACATCAACCACTGCCCCGTCCCCTAAGCCAGTAACCCACGGACTGGCGGCAGCTGACCTTCACCTAACCACTTGAACCAAGGAACCATAGGATGGCTGTGCCCACTTCTCTGAGTTGTTCCCCCCTCCAGGGGTTGTGGACCAGCAGTGTCCCCTCTTCCACCCACACTGGGGGCCCATGGACCAGCAACATCCCTCTTCTACCCAGCCGCCTGCATCAGAGGCCCACATACCAGCCACTCCACCCAGAATTGGCAAAAGATCCTGTGAATCAGAGGCACCTTCTCCTATGCCAAGCCACCTGCACTGGGGGGCTGCAGGCCAGTGGTGTCTCCTTTTCCCTCAGCCACCTGTGCTGGGGGCCTGAGGACAGGAAGCCCACTCTCCCCCATATCATACTGTAGTGGACAGGGCCACTCCTTCCTAGTGGGCACCTGTGTACTGACAGCACCCCTCCCCACATCACCCCCCTGTAACCGAAGGCTTGTACCTGCCCCAAGCATACTCACACAGCCCTGCATGCCTGGAACCATGAATAAGAGTTTCTGCATTACCCATTCAGTCACATATGGCCCGGACACCCTCACCTCAACCACCCAGCCATGAGCAATGAGCACACACAACACCCAACTCAGAGACCAATGAGAACACTCTCTTCTCCTCACCCAGGTGACCAGCTGGAAAGACACATCACCTCAAAAGCAACACCAGCTACATCCTCAGCCACCCCACAAGACCAATGAACAGAGGCCTGCACTCACACACCCAGCCACTACCCCACCCACCTGAAGACAGATGGTGAGAGCTCCAGTGAGGCAAATTAGTGACCAGAGTAGCATGTACACCCTGCCTACTGAGATATATGAAAACAAACCAAAACCAAAACAAGGACTCAGCAAACAAAGATACAATAGATAAATAAATATAATAATACCTTAATGCCTCAGAGACAACAGGCAATATCAAATCATATTAAGAAGCAGGACAAGATGGATTCAGTAAGGGAACAAAATAAAGAACTTAAAAATCTTCTGGAGGAAGAAATGGTAATGGAACTGCCTGATTAATCAAAAGGCTAGTATATAAGATTCTCCAAGAGATCAAGAAAGGCATGAAGGGAAACACAGATAAAATCAAGGAAAACACAGTCAAAGCAATAGAAGAATTCAGAAAAACAATACAAGAACAAAACAACAAAATACATAGACAATTAGAAGCCATACAAAAACAGCAACTAGAAATCCAAAAGATTAACAATAAAATTTCAGAAATAGACGACTCAATAGAAGGACATAGTAGCAGAATTGAATCAATAAAAGACACAATCAGTGAAATAGAGGACAAATCCCTTGACACAAAGTTGTTTGAGGAAAACTCAGAAAAAGGAATGAAGAAAAATGAAGAAAGTCTAAGAGTTATGTGGGACATTAGCAAAAGGAAAAATTTCCATGTGATCAGAATTCTGGAACAGGAGGAAGCAAAGAAAAAAAAAAAAAAACCCCACAGAGAGAATTCTCAAAGATTTGCAGGCAAAAAACTTTGACTAGAAAATATCCATCCAAGAGGTTCAACAAATCACATAAGGATAAACCAAAAGAAAGTCACCAAGATATACATAATCAAACTTGCCAAAGCCAAAGGAAGAATCCTGAGAGCAGCTTGGGAAAACAAAAGCTCCCTACAAAGACAAACTAGTAAGACTAATCTCTGATTACTTGGCACGAATCGTGCAGGCAAGAAGGCAAATATCAAACCTTGAAAGAAAAAAACTGCCAACAGAGAATTTCATTTGCAGCAAAATTGTCTCTCAAATACGATGGTGAAATTAGGACACTTCCAGATGAAAAAAAAAAGTAAGGGAATTTGTGAAAACAACACCAATCTTACAAGAAATATTAAAAGGAGTCTTTTGGATTAACTACATCAGACCACAACTTAAGATTAGGACACAGGACAGCATCAGACAAATACAAACCCAGTTAAAGAATTCTAAAAAACAAAACAAAGCTAAAAGACTGAAACCAAGGAACTGGAGATATCAATCTGTAAGTGATGACAGTATCAAAACAAAAAGAGGGAATAAATGGTGTCATTATAGAACTTTCATATGAAGAGGAATTCAAGGCGATATCAAGCAATGAAAGACTGCTTTAAACTTATGAAAATAAAGATAAATTTCAAGGTAACCACAAAGAAAGTTAACAAAGCTGTTCATCAAAATAAAAAAGAGGAGAAACATAAAGACTCAGTAAACACAAAACCAACAACAATGAGAGAAATGAAAAGAAAATCCACAAATAAAAAGAACCCAGCACATAAAATTAAGTGGAACAAACTATCAACACCACACACACAAAAAAAAAACCACAACAAAATGACAGCAGTAAACTTGTACATATTGATAATCACATTGAATGTAAATAGTTTAAATGCACCAGTAAAGAGAGAATTGCAGAATGGACTTAAAAAAATGACACATTAATATGCTATCTGCAAAAGACATACCTCAGACACAAATACATAAAATAAATTAAAACTCAAAGGATAGGAAAAAATACATCAAACAAACAATATCCAAAAAAGAGCAGGAGTGGCAACATTAATCTCTGATAAAATAGATTTAAGGCAAAATCCATCATAAAAAATAAGGAAGGACATTATATAATGGTTAAAGTGTCAATTCACCAGGAGGACATAACCATAATAAATACATACCCAGTGACAGACCTCTACAATACATAAAACAAATATTCTAACCACATTGAAAAGAGAAATAGACAATTTCATGATAATAGTAGGAGACTTCAATACACCACTTTTGGTGAAAGACAGAACAAGAAACTCAACAAAGATACAAAATATCTAAATGCACAATCAAACAACTCAACCTCCACCCAACAGCAGCAAAGTATATATTGTTTTCCAATGCACATGGATTATTCTCTTGAATAGGCCACATTTTAGCCACAAAACAAGCCTCAATAATATCCCAAACATCGAGATAATACAAAGCATTTTCTCTGATCACAATGCTAGAAAGTATAACAACAGTAGAAATCAATAACAGGAAGAGCTTAGAAAAAAAAATCAAATATATGGAAACTGGATAACACCTTGTTTAAAAACTGCTGGGTAATAGAAGAATTCAAAGATAAAATAAAAAATTCCTAGAATCAAATGAGAACAAAAGCACAGCATACTAAAACCTTTGGGACACAGCAAAAGCAATGCTTAGAGGTCAATTTATAGCAATAAATGCACACGCCAAAAAGAAGGAATGGCCAAAATCAAAATATTAACCCTATAACTTGAGAAAGTAGAGATAGCAGCAAAAGAAGCCCACAATCACTAGAAGAAAAAAAATAATAAAGATTAGAGCAGAAATAAATGAAAGAGAGAACAGAAAAATAATAGAATCAACAAGACCAGAAGTTGGTTTTTTGAAAGGATCAATGAAGTCAACAGTCAACTGGACAAAATGACAAAAGAAAAGCATTAGAAGTGGCAAATAGCCCAAATAAGAAATGAGGCAGGTGACATTATAACAGCACCAACTGAAATAAAAAGGATTATAACAAAATAGTATAAAAATTGTACTCCAACAAATTTGAAAACCTAGAGGAAATGGACAAATTTTTAGAAACACACTCCTACCTACATTAACACAAACTGAGTTAGAAAAACTAACAGACTCATAATAAAAGAAGAGATAATAATAGCACCACCCCCCCCCCCCCAAAAAAGAAAACCTTGGCTGGATGGCTTCACTGGAGAATTCTACCAAACTTTCAGAGTAGAGCTAACACCAATACTACTCAAACTATTTCAGAGCATATACTCTCAGATTCATTCTATGAAGCCAGCATAACCCTGATACCAAAGCCAGGCAAAGGCACCACAGAAAAAGAAAATTATAGACCAATATCTCTTATGAATATAGATGCAAAAATTCTCAACCAAATTCTTACCAGTAGAATTAAGCATCACATCAAAAAAATAATAGGTCATGACCAAGTGGGACTCATACCAGGTATGCAAGGATGGTTCAACATTAGAAAACGAATCAACATAATTCACCACATAAATAAAACAAAAGAATCACCTCAATTGATGCAGAAAAGGCATGTGATAAAGTCTTACATCAATTTCTGATAAAATCTCTCAATAAAATAGGAATAGAAGGGAAATTCATCAACATAATAAAGGGCATTTGTACAGAACCAACAACCAACATTATTCTTGATGGAGAGAGACTGAAAGCATTTCCCTTGAGAACGGGAACCAGACAAGCATGTCTTTTATCACCATTCTTATTCAACATTGTACTGCAAATCCTAGTTAGAGCAATAAGCCAAGAAAAGGAAATAAAAGGCATTCAAGTTGTAAGGAGGAAGTAAAATTATCCCCACTCCCAAATGATATGACCTAGATGATATGACCCTATATGTAGAAAATCCCAAAGATTCACAAGAAAGCTACTGGAACTAATAGAAGGATTCAGCAAAGTGGAGGAATATGAGATCCATATACAAAAATCAGTTGGATTCCTCTACACCAATGAAGAGAACTTTGAAGAGGAAATCAGGAAAACAATACCATTTGTGATAGCCCCCCAAAAGATAAAATATTTAAGAATAAAATACTTAGGAATAAAACCTAACTAGGGATGTAAAAGCCCTACACAAAGAAAATTACAAAACACTATTGCAAGAAACCAAAAGAGACCTACATAAATGGAAATACATACCATGCTCATGGATAGGAAGACTTAACACTGGGAAAAATGTCATTACTACCAAAAGTGGTATCTACAGTATAATGCAACCTCAATTCAAATTCCAACACAATTCTTTAACAAGGTGGAAAAACTAATCGCCAACTTCATACAGAAATGAAAGTGGCCCCAGATAAGTAAAGCATTATCGAAGAAGAACAAAGTCGGAGGCCTTATACTATCTGATCTCAGAATCCACTATACAGCCACAGTAGTCAAAACATCCTGGTACTGGTGTAATAACAGACACATAGACCAATGAAATAGAATTGGGAACCCAGATGTAAATTCATCCACTGATGGACAGCTGATCTTTGATAAAGTGTCAAAGTCCATTAAATGGGGAAGGGAGAGTCTCTAACAAATGGTGCTGGCAAACCTGGATGTCTAGCTGTAGAAAAATGAAACATGACCCATACCTCACACCAATCACAAAAATTAACTCAAAATGGATCAAAGGACTAAATATAAAACCTAAAAGTGTAAAGATCATGGAAGAAAAAATAAGGACAATACTAGAGTCCCTAACAGATGGCATAAGTAGAACACCAGACAACTAAAAATGCACAAACAGCAGAAGATGATCTAGGTAAATGGCACCTTCTAAAAATTAAACACTTATGATCATCAAAAAGAGTTCTCCAAAAGAGTAAAAAGAGAACCTACAGACAGGGAAAAAAAAAAATTGGCTATGACATATCTAACATGGGTCTAATATCTAAAATGTATAGAAAATCTAAACAACAAAAATACAAACAATCCAATTTAAAAATGGAAAAGGATATGAATAAACACTTCATCAAAGAAGACATTTAGAAGAAATAAAGAAATACAATCATTAGCCATTAGAAAGATGCAAACAAAAACTATCATGATATATCATCTAACCAGAACAATAATGGTACTAATGTAACGAACAGAAAATAACAAATGTTGGCAAGGTTGTGGGGCGATTGGAACTCTTTATACACTGCTGGTGGGAATGTAAAATAGTACCACCACTTTGAAAAATGGTATGGTGCTTCCTTTGAAAGCTGGAAATAGAAATACCATACGATCCAGCAATCCTACTCCTAGGTATATACCCTAAAGAAATAAGAGCCATGACACAAATAAGAATATGCACACCCATGTTTATTACAGAATTATTCACAAAAGCAAAAAGATGGAAACAATCTAAGTGCCCATCAACAGACAAATAAATAAACTGTGGTACACACACACAGTGGATACTAAGCAACAACAAAGAATAATGATGAATCCATGAAATATCTCACAACACATTTGGAGGACATTTGCTGCGTGAAATAAGTCAACCATAAAAGGACGAATACTGTATAAGGACAAGAAAAGGCTTCCACACAGACAAAAAAAAAAAAAAAATTCTTTGGTGGTTACCAAGGAAGGGAGAGGGAGGGAGGGAAAATTACTACCTAGATAGAAGACACATATTAATATTGGTGAAGTAAAAGTCAAAACACAATATGGGGAAAGTTAGCACAAGATGACCAAGGCAAAGGAACACACTGAGAGGAACAAAAGAATAAAGAGCAAGTACAGTAATCACTATGACATAGACAACCCTGCAATAGTATTAACAAACAATAATTTATGAATGGATACATAGGTAGATAGGTATGCTAAAGAGATGTGGGGGAGGGTGTAAGGGACCACATCCACCTGCAAATATAGGTTTGGTTGTGAATATTTCTACATACATAATTGTAGGTGATGCATGTATATTAATATAGACAATAGATCACACAAGGGGCACAGTCAGGGGAACTTCTTAGGCATAAGAAAACACCTCACGAAACAAAGTTCCTAGACTTGAAAACGAAGGACCATAGACTTGGGGGACAACTATGTCAATTGGCACAACATAGTTCATAAAGACAAAGTCTTGAGTCCTACCTTGGTAAGTAGCATCTGGGTCTTAAAAGCCTGTGAGCAGCTATCTAAGATACAGTTATTGGTTTCTTCCTGTCCAGAGCAAAGGGCAGTGAAGAAAACTAAAGACTCAAGGGGGCAATTAGTACTAAGGACTAATGCACCACATGAAAACCACAGTCTACACAATCTCGAGGCCGGAAGAAATAGATGGTGCCTTGTTTCCACTACCAACCACTCTGATTGGGATCACCACAGAGGGTCCCGGACAGAGTGGGGGAAAATGTAAAACAAAGAATCAAATTCACAAAAAACACTAGACTTACTGGTCAGATAGAGACTGGATGGACCCTTTAGACTATGGACCTAAGATATCTTCTGAAATGGGACTGAAGCCATTTTCGGAGACCATCTTTCAGGCAAATAATAGACAGGCCCATAAAATAAACAACACCTGAGAGGAACGTGATCCTTAGAACAATCAATTATATGAGATCAAAAGGAGAACATTTGCCCAAAAGCAAAGATGAGAAGGCAGGAAGGGATAGAATATCTGGATGAAATGAAATGGGGAACCCAGGGCAGGAATGGAGACAAAGAGTGCTGACACATTGTGGGGAATTCAACCAATTCAATCAATGTCATAGAACACTTTATGTACAAACTATTGAATGGGAAAATAACTTACTCTGTAAACATTCACCTAAAACACAATTAAAACAAAAAAATGGGTGGAGTGCTGCGCTCTATTTGGGATATCTTTGTTTCAGACTTAAAATCTGAAGGACTTAAATGAGAAGTTCTAATCCTCTGATTCCATGTTATAAGGGTCAGAAAGGCAGGAAATCCTCCCAATGTCTTTAAAATTTACTGAGAAAGATGTTGTTATGGATTGAATTGTGTGTCTCTAAAATATGTGTCGTTAATTCTAACCCCTATACCTGTGAATGGAATCCAGTTTGGAAAAATGGATTTCTTTGTTATGTTAGTGAAGCCATAGCAGTGTAGGGTGTGTCCTAAATCTTATCACTTCTAAGTTATAAAAAAGAGTGGATCAGATACAGATGCAAACACATACTGGGGATGACAGATGCAATGTGAGGAACATTTACAAGCCAAGGAACGAGGAATGCCCAAGACAACCAGAAAGGAAGGAACTGAGAGAACTCAGGCTGTGATTTGGACTTCTGGCCTCTAGAATTGTGAGAAAATAAATTTTGGTTCTTTCAAGCCACCCACTAGGTAACAAAGAGAAATGTGTTGACAGTTTCCATCATTATTGTGAATTTATGCCTAACTCCTTTTAGTTCTGTTAATTTTTTAGTCTTATTTTTTGAAGATATGTTGTCAAGTATAAGCAGATGAGAAACTGTTAAACCTTATTAGTGGTTTAACAATTTACCATCTAATGTTTTTGTTTATCTTTACGATGTTTCTTGCTTTAAAGAAGTTTGATAGTATTGTCTGATATTAGCATAGCCACGTCAGCTGTCTTTTGATTAAGGTTTGCATCAATGGTATATTAGTAAACCAGCTCTCTGGAAAGAAAAATTCCTTGATTTGTAGCATTTTCAGACTTCTACTGTTACCATGGCTAATCTCAAGCAACCCAGGGATTAACAAACAAATTGAATGTTTAACAGTCAGCTCTCTTAAGCCCTCACTAGTTGTCTATAGTATACCACTGATTTGCTTGATACATCTTTTGCATACTTTTACTTTAAACCATTCTGTTTCCTTATATTTAAGGTGTTTCCTCTTTAAGCAGCAATCTAGTTTGATATCTTTTAATTGCAATATAGTTTACATTTAAGGTAATTGCTGATATATTTGAGTTTATATTTGCCATATTAATATTTCTTTTGAAGGAACCCTGGTGGCACAGTGGTTTATGTGCTCTACTGCTAACCAGAAGGTTGGCAGTTAGAACCCACCAACTACTCCACAGCAGAAAGATGTGGCAACCTGCTTCCATAAAGACTACAGCCTTGGAAACCTTATGGGGCAGTTCTACTCTGTCCTTTGAGGGCAGTTCCACTCTGTCCTATAAGGGTCAATGTCTTAGTCATTTAGTGCTGCAGTAACAGAAATACCACAAGTGGATGGCTTTAATAAAGAGAAATTTATTTTCTCACAGTCTAGTAGGTTACAGTCCAAATTCAGGGCGCTGGCTCCAGGGGAATGCTTTCACTCTCTGTTGTTTCTGGAAGAAGGTCCTTGCCCTCAATTATCCCCTGGTTGAGGAGCTTCTCAGGTGCAGTGACGCCGTGTCCAAAGGACGTGCTCTGCTCCTGGTGCTGCTTTCTTAGTGGTATAAGGTCCCCAACTCTCTGCTTGCTTCCCTTTCCTTTCATCTCTTGCGAGATAAAAGGTGGTGCAGGTCACACACCAGGGAAACTCCCTTTACCTCGGATCAGAGAGGAGACTTGGGTAAGGGTGGTGTTACAATCCCACCCTAATCTTCTCAACATAAAATTACAATCACATAATGGAGGACAACCACACAATATTGGGAAATATGGCCTAACCAATTGATACACACATTTTTGGGGGGGACACAATTCAATCCATGACATTCTACCCTTTGGCCCCCAAAATATCACATCTTTGCAACATGCAAAACATATTCATCCTATCATATCATAGCAAAAGTCTTACCTTCAAGTTCCATATCCAAAAATTCCTCTTCATCTGTGAAATTTAGAATACAAGTTATCTGCTTTCAGTGGTACAACGGCAGAAGAGGCACAAGCTAGACATTTCCATTACAAATGGGAGAAACTGAAGGCGAAGAAGGCATAACAGGCACCAAGCAAGTCACCAAAACACATTACATTAAGCCTCAAAGCTTAGAAAATAATCCTCTGTTCTCTGAGACAATTTACACAATAACCCTGCCCTCCAGCCTTTAGGTATTGGGCACACTCCAAATTCTGAGTGAAGGCCCCTCGGCCCTGGGCTTCTAAGCTTCACCTTCCAGGCCCACTGGGATGGCAACTCTGCTCCCTCGGCTGTAGGCGCACCATTCTCCTCAACCATTTGAGTGACAACTCCACCCTTAGGCACACCAGAGGCCATGGCTCCACCCTTTGAAACCTCTGATGTCATGGTCGTACCTTTTTAGACTGAGGCAGATCAGCTTCTTTTTTTCTTTGTCTCTTTAGCTTCTGCTTCATCGTTTCTTGGCCTCTTGGCTTCTTGGGCCTCACACCCACATCTGCCCTGCTGGGGCAAGTGTTCCAAAGCTTAGCAGCTCCATTGATAAGTGCCCAGAGGCACCCCACTCCACCAGGAAGCCTCCTGCACACAGGCACTTGGTTCTCTCGCTCCATGGGTCTGCTCCAGTGCCATCTCACCCTGGTTTCCTGGTTCTGCTGCTGCTGCTTCTCTGCTGTTGCTGTTTCTCAACCACTGTAGGTTCTCTGCTGTGCTGATCCTCTGCCGCTGTTGCAACTCTATCCATTCACAGTTTCAAAACCACTTCCACATTTCAGGTATCTGTTAGAGTAATACCCCCCTCTCTCGGTACCAAATTCTGTCTTAGTCATCTAGTACTGCCATAACAGAAGTACTACATGTGGAAGGCTTTAATGAAGAGAAATTTATTTTCTAACAGTCTAGTAGGTTACAAGTCCAAATTCAGGTTGCTGGCTCCAGGAGGAAGGCTTCCTCTCTCTGTCAGCTCTGGAGGAAGGTCCTTGTCCTCAATCTTCCCCTGGTCAAGGAGCTTCTCAGGTGCAGGGACCCTGTGTCCAAAGGACACACTCTGCTCCTGGTGTTGCTTTCTTGGTAGTATGAGTTCCCCAACTCTCTGCTTATTTCTCTTTCCTTTTATCTCTTGAGAGATAAAAGGTGGTGCAGGTCACACCCCAGGGAAACTCCCTTTACCTTGGATCAGGAAGGAGACCTGGGTAAGGGGGGTGTTACAATCCCACCCTAATCCTCTCAACATAAAATTACAATCACAAAATGGAGTACAACCACACAATACTGGGAAGCATAGCCTAACCAAGTGGATACACACATTTTTGGGGGGGACACAATTCAATCCATGACAGTCACTATGAGTTGGTTTCAATTCAATGGCAAAGGGTTACGACATATTTCTTTTTTATCCTTCTCATTAGTATTATTCTTTTTTTTCTCCTTTTTTTTTTTTGGTTTTCTTTGAATTAATGGCACAGTGGTTAAGGGCTTGGCTGTTAACCAAGAGGTCAACAGTTCAAATCCACCAGCTACTCTTTGGAAATCCTATGGGGTAGTTCTACTCTATCCTATAGGGTCTCTACGAGTCCGAATCGATTCAACAGCAATGAGGTTTTTTTTTTGTTTTGTTTTGTTTTTTATTAGTCAAGTATTGGTTATTATCCCATCTCCCTCCTTGAATAGCTTGTTTAGTAAACATGTACCTATTTTTTTTAGAGCTTATCCAAAAAGTACAACATGCATCCTTGATTTATTAGAAACTAACGTAAATTTGAACTTTTATGCTTTCTCTGATATTGCAAAGGCCTTGGAAACCTTGAACTTATTTTAACTCTGTGTCTGGCATTCCCAAGACTACCCTAGGCTTGACCATTCATTAGGAGGACTCACAAAAACCAAAACCCAAACCCATTGCCACTGAGTCAATTCTGACTCATAGCGACTCTATAGGATAGAGGAGAACTTCCCCACAGGGTTTCCAAGGAGCAGCTGGTAGATTCGAACCTCCGACCTTGGGTTAGCAGCTGAGCTCTTCACCACTTCACCACCAGAAGGACTCACAGGGCTCAGCATTTAGACATATCCAGAGTTATTAGTGATTACAGCAACAGAATACAGTGCAAAATCAGCAAAATGAAAAAGTTTATGGGGCAGAGTTTAGAAGCAGTAAGCCACATGCTTTCAGGAGTCTTTTCCCTATGTGGAATCACACAGAACACATTTAATTCCTCCATAAATGAGTTGTGACAACACCTGTAAAATGTTTTCTACCTACAAAGCTCATTACAGAGTCAGTGTCCTGGGTATTTATTAGGGGCTGAAAAAATTCCAAATTCACAGAAGGAGAGCAGATGCTCAGCATAAATCATATTATTTGCACAGTAAGCCACTCTTAACAGTTCTGGAAATGACGGAACCCTCCCAAAATCCAAGATTCCAGATGCCACCAAAGGCCAACTTTGCAAGCAGGTATTTCTAAGGATAGCAATTTCAGGTCTGTTATGTTAATGTTTTTCTGCACAATCTCTCTTTATGTTATTGTTGCCATATGGTTATTTTTACATATATTTTAAGTCTTACAAGACTTTTTCTTATTGTTTTTTAAAGTGAATATTCATTTAGATTTGCCCACATATGTACCCTTTTCATTGTTCTTCATTTCTTTCTACATTTCTGTGTTTCCACCAGAAGAATTCCCTTTAGGATTTCCTCTAGATCAGGTATGTTGGTAATGAGCTCTATCAGCTTTGTCAGTCATCTTTATTTCTTTTTTATTTTTGAAGGATATTCTTGCTGGGTATAGAATTCTAAACTGGCATTTATTTTCTTTCAACTCTTTAAGGTATCGTTCTATTGTCACATAGTTTCCTTCTTTTCTGTTGAGAAGTAGTGGTTATTCTTAACATTGCTCTACAAAAAGTAATTTTTCTGCTTTATTTGGCTACTTTTAAGACTTCTCTCCATCTCTCTCTCTTGATTTTTTTTTTTTCAGCACCTTTACTTTGGTATGTGTAGGTGTTGGATTTGTAGTGCTACATGAATTAATTCTCGGCCATTACCTTATCACATATTGCCTCTGCCCCATTCTCTAACACTGCACTTACATTAGACTAGTGCCTCTTAGGACACATTTATCTATTGCCTAGTTAGTGTTTTTCTCTCTCCATCCTTCCCCTCCGTCCTAATCATTAAAGATTGTTTCTTTTTGTGTGTAAACCTTTTTTGTGCGTTTTTACAATAGTGGCCTCATGCAGTATTTTTCCTTTTGTGATTGACTTATTTCACTCCGCATAATGCCCTTCAGATTCATCCAAGTTGTAAGACATTTTGCCAATGCATCATTGTACTCCATCATTGCATAGTATTCCATTGTGTGTATGTACCAGTCTGTTTATCCATTCATCTGTTGATGGGCATTTAAGTTGTTTGCCCCTTGATTTTTGGTTGCCTTGGCAGTTCTGAGTTCCACTTTTTTGCTCCCTAGCCCTTATGATTGCCTAAAACTTTACCAACTTCTTGTCTATTAGAGTTGGGCCTCTGACCAGCTTCTGAACCTCTTAACCCACCACCAAAATTGCCAAATGCCCTGAGTAGAAAAGCAGGGTTCTCATCTCACCAAGCTGCCTTTCTCTCGAGGATGGGGACCCTCAAATCCTTGTTGTGTCAGTAGCTCCCTGATGCTTTTGGACACTTTTCAAAATCAAGCTTCTACTTGTTTTTGGCAGGAGTTTAAGTCTGCCACAAGCTATTGCATCGTAGCCAGAAGCAGAAGTCTATACTTAGAAGTTAGGTTAGATGTGAAGAAAATTTTTCTATGAGTATGGCTGGATACCCTAGGAGGTCATTAAAGGCAAGAATAGTCTCCTGCTCCTATTTAAAAACTAGAGGAAATTTCCAGGCATCTAAAATAGTTCAAGAGGCACTTATAATGGGGAGAGGATGCAAGAGGAGAGGGAGCTATACAAAATTACTTTTTCATGACTTCCTGTGAGCCTATTGATCTAGTCTAATTCCTCACAATACTTAAACATTCAGAACTAGAACAGAGACGTGTTTTCTTCCCACAGTTCTTATTTGAGATGGAAGATTTTGCAACTTAAGGCAGAAGAATTAAGATATAAGAACTATATGTTTGTATATTTCCAATTTAATTATTAAAAAAAAAACCAAAAAAACATTGCTGTCAAGTCAATTCCGACACATAGCGACCCTATAGGATGGAGTAGAACTGCCCCACGGGGTTTCCAAGGAACTGCTGGTGGATTCCAAGTGCTGACCTTTTGGTTAGCAGCCAAGCTCTTAACCACTGTGCCACCAGGAAATATAGTGGTTTGTTTTGTTTTTTAAATCTCAGGAGTGAGGCTCTTCTCACTAAATCTAAAAAACAAATGTTTAGGAATAGGGAGAAGATTTTAAAGAGGTTTCATATAGTCTAGGAAATCCAAACTAAAGTTTTCCAGTGACAGCATCCTCATAGTTCCTCAGACCTTTGCCAATCTGTTATAAACAAAATGCAGAATAAATCCTATGTATTATAACATGAAGTCAAGTAAAGAGCTTTAAGTCTACTTCCTGTCAAATATTGGGTGTGCATATTAAGTAGGAGGTAAATGATGCAGGTGTGAAATCTGAATCATGCAGTTTAATGGCCAGGACAATTATTAAAATAGCTTTGCAGGCCTGTGCAGGGTAGACAGTGATGGCCATTTCCCCGAGATGGATTCATCAAGGAGAGGAAGCTCTCCCAGCAGGAGACCCCCACACTGCATTCCTGCAGCAGCTTGCTTCCTGCCTGCAGCAGATTGCTGCCTGACACAGCTGGGGGTGGGGAAGGTCTCTGTTGGGACAATTCGCTGGGAAGCTGGATGTGGTAGGAAGAACACTGGACCGTGAGTCAGAAGACAGGTCTAGGGTACCCCTAGCTAATTATTTTCCCTTGAGTCTGTCCTTCCCCTTGCGTGCCTGAGTTTTCTATTAGATGAGAGAATATGGATGCATGATCTTAACAATCTCATCCAGTTGGAACAGAACCATGGCTTATCTCCCTTGGGGCGGTTAAAAGATGCAGGGCAGCAGGAAAGGTGTTTTGATTGCTTGTGCAGACAGCTTGCACTGTGACGAAGAACTCTCTTGGCCTGAGTTTTTGTCTTTATTCTCAGTCTTCTGCCATTCAACATATTGACTTGGAGATATGAATAGATTCATATATGTCTTGTGCATTTCCTTTTTTCTCATCTCACCACATATTTCTCAGCCAAGTATGCCACCATCTTTCCATAACTGAAAATATAATTTGTTATTTATTCAATATTAAAATATATATTAATGTCCTTATGATGGTTGCTTTTATATTATCTTTATGTAACCCACATAAAACTGAGCCTCCTAGTGTTCCATTGCAACATACAATCAAATTCAGGAAAGATCAAAGTCCAGCATTCAAGAGAAATTGCAAATATATATGTATATCTATGTATATAAAATTGAGTAAATTCTGAGAAAATGGCAAAGGAGGATTTCAATGCTCAATGTACAGAAAAAGAAATTCTTCAAAATTCTCTTTAAGACATTGTTGTTGCTGTTGTGTACCATCAAATCAATTTTGACTCATAGTGGCTCCATGTGACAGAGTAGAACTGCCCCAGAGTAAGACAGGGGGTGAGTCATACAGCCATTTTTCTTAGCCTCAAGACAGTCCCTCACCCGGCCCATTTCCTAGAGTTCTTTCTTTTTTTCCTCAGAACCTCCTTAAAGAGAAACAGGTCCTGCCCTCCACCCAGATGACCTTTAGCTCATTAATTATGTATGGTAAATTCTTCACCTCTGGGTGGAGAGCTGACATGCTAATGAACAAAACTGGCTGAGTTCCTCTTTCACAAGGAATTAAACTTGGGACTTAGAAAATGCTTACTCTTTCTAAAACTGCTCTGCCATTTTGTATTCTGAAATTGATCTTGCTTACATAAACCAGCATCAATAAGCTGCCTGAAAGGCAGTCTTGAATAGCATGTAGCCCTGTCCATCTACTTGCTTGGCCAACCAATAAAGTTGCCTTTCGTTCTCCCCAACTCTGTCCCTGTGTTTTTTGCCTTGGACAGAGTTGCACCGAGCAGAACCCTGAGTTCCCAGCAACAATATATTTTTTGTGGCTATAATATTGGTTTTGCAGTGTTATCTATAGTTTGTTATGATCCACACAGTCGAACGCCTTTGCACAGTCAATAAAACACAGGTAAACATCCTTCTGGTATTCTCTGCTTTCAGCCAGGATCCATCTGACATCAGCAATGATACCCCTGGTTCCACGTCCTCTTCTGAAACCGGCCTGCATTTCTGGCAGTTCCTTGTTGATATACTGCTGCAGCCGCTTTTGAATGATCTTCAGCAAAATTTTGCTTGCGTGTGATATTAATGATATTGTCCTATAGTTTCCACATTCGGTTGGATCACCTTTCTTGTGAATAGGTATAAATATGGACCTCTTCCAGTCAGTTGGCCAGGAAGCTGTCTTCCATATTTCTTGGCATAGATGAGTGAGCACCTCCAGCGCTGCATCTGTTTGTTGAAACATCTCAATTGATATTCCATCAATTCCTGGAGCCTTCTTTTTTGCCAATGCCTTCAGAGCAGCTTGGACTTCTTCCTTCAGTACCATCGGTTCCGGATCATATGCCACCTGTTGAAATGGTTGAATGTCGACTAATTCTTTTTGATATAATAACTCTGTGTATTCCTTCCACCTTCTTTTGAGGCTTCCTGCTTCGTTTAATATTTTCCCTATAGAATCCTGCACTATTGCAACTCGAGGCTTGAATTTTTTCTTCAGTTCTTTCAGCTTGAGAATCGTCGAGTGTGTTCTTTTTGGTTTTCCATCTCCAGCTCTTTGCACATGTCATTATAATACTTTACTTTGTCTTCTCGAGAGGCCCTTTGAAATCTTCTGTTCAGTTCTTTTAGTTCATCGATTCTTCCTTTTGCTTTAGCTGCTCGATGCTCAAGAGCAAGTTTCAGAGTCTCCTCTGATATCCATCTTGGTCTTTTCTTTCTTTCGGGTCTTTTCAGTGACCTCTTGCTTTCTTCATGGTTGATGTCCTTGATGTCATTCCACAACTCATCTGGTCTTCTGTCACTAGTGTTCAATGCGTCAAATCTATTCTTGATATGGTCTCTAAATTCAGGTGGGATATACTCAAGGTCATATTTTGGCTTTTGTGGACTGGCTCTGATTTTCTTCAGTTTCAGCTTGAACTTGCATATGACCAGTTGATGGTCTGTTCCACAGTTGGCCCCTGGCTTTGTTCTGACTGATAATATTGCGGTTTTCCATCATCTCTTTCCACAGATGTAGTCAATTTGATTTCTGTGTGTTCCATCTGGCGAGGTACATGTGTATAGTCGCTGTTTATGTTGGCGAAAGAAGGTATTTGCAATGAACAAGTTGTTGGTCTTGCAAAATTCTATCATTCGATCTCCGGCATTATTTCTATCACCAACTACTGATCCTTCTTTGTTTCCAGCTTTCATATTCCAATTGCCAGTAATTATCAATGTACCTTGATTACATTTTGATCAATTTCAGACTGCAGCAGCGGATAAAAATCTTCTATTTCTTCATCTTTGGCCCTAGTGGTTGGTGCATAAATTTGAATAATAGTCGTATTAACTGGTCTTCCTTGTAGGCATATGGGTATTATCCTATCACTGACAGCGTTGTACTTCAGGATAGATCTTGAAACGTTCTTTTTGAAGACGAATGCAACACCATTCTTCATCGAGTCGTCATCCCCAGCATAGTAGACTATATGATTGTCCGATTCAAAATGGCCAATACCAGTCCATTTCAGCTCACTAATGCCTAGGATATCGATGTTTATGCATTCCATTTCATTTTTGATAATTTCCAATTTTCCTAGATTCATACTTTGTACATTCCAGGTTCTGATTATTAATGGATGTTTGCAGCTGTTTCTTCTCATTTTGAGTCCTGCCACATCAGCAAATGAAGGTCCCAAAAGCTTTACTCCATCCACATCATTAAGGTTGACTCTACTTTGAGGAGGCAGCTCTTCCCCAGTTGTATTTTGAGTGCCTTCCAACCTGGGTGGCTCATCTTCCAGCACTATATCAGACAATGTTCCGCTGCTATTGATAAGGTTTTCACTGGCTAATGCTTTTCAGAAGTAGACTGCCAGGTCCTTCTTCTTAGTCTGTCTTAGTCTGGAAGCTCAGCTGAAACCTGTCCTCCATGGGTGACCCTTCTGGTATCTGAATACCGGTTGCATAGCTTCCAGCACCACAGCAACACAAGCCCCCACAGTATGACAAACTGACAGATCATAACAAACTATGGATAACACTGTGAAGAATGGGAATTCCAGAACTCTTAATTGTGCTCATGAGGAACCTTTACATAGATCAAGAAGCAGTTGTTCAGACAGAACAAGGGGATACTGATTGGTTTAAAGTCAGGAAAGTCGTGTGTCAGGGTTATATTCTTTCACCATACCTATACAATCTGCATGCTGAGCAAATAATACGAGAAGCTGGACTATATGGAGAAGAACGGGGCATCAGGATTGGAAGAAGACTCATTAACAACCTGCTTTATGCAGATGACACAACCTTGCTTGCTGAAAGTGAAGAGGACTTGAAGCACTTACTAATGAAGATCAAAGACCACAGCCTTCAGTATGGATTACACCTCAACATAAAGAAAACAAAAATCCTCACAACTGGACCAATGAGCAACATCATGATAAACGGAGAAAAGATTGAAGTTGTCAAGGATTTCATTTTACTTGGATCCACAATCAACACCCATGGAAGCAGCAGTCAAGAAATCAAAAGACACATTGCATTGGGGAAATCTGCTGCAAAGGACCTCTTCAAAGTGTTGAAGAGCAAAGATATCACCCTGAAGACTAAGGTGCACCTGACCCAAGCCATGGTATTTTCAATCACATCATATGTATGTGAAAGCTGGGCAATGAATAAGGAAGACTGAAGAAGAGTTGACACCTTTGAATTGTGGTGTTGGTGAAGTATGTTGAATATACCATGGACTGCCAAAAGAATGAACAAATTTGTCTTAGAAGTACAGCCAGAATGCTCCTTAGAGGCAAGGATGGCGAGACTGTGTCTTACATACTTTGGACATGTTGTCAAGGGGGATCAGTCCTTGGAGAAGGACATCATGGTTGGCAGAGTACAGGTTCAACAGAAAAGAGAAAGACCCTCAAGGAGGTGGGTTGACACAGTGGCTCCAACAGTGAGCTCAAGCATAACAACGATTGTAAAGATGGCGCAGGACCGGGCAGTGTTTCATTCTGTTGTGCATAGGATCACTATGAGTCGGAACCGACTCCACGGCACCTAACAACAACAACAACAACATAATATTGCTAGGTCTTTCTCCTGCAAAGACAGTGGGTGGGTTTGAGCCACTAACATTTTGGTTAGCAGCCAGACATTTAACCATTTGTGCCACCAGGGCTCCTTATCCATTGCTTTTGAATTGATCCTGACTCATAGCGTCCCTATAGAACACAGTAGAGCTGCCCCAAAGGGTTCCAAGGAGCAAATGGTGAATTCAAACTGTCAAACTTTAGATTAGCAGCCCACCTTTTAACCACTGTTCCTCCAGCGCTCCAGCCTTCCAAAATTCCACTCATCACTGCACATCAAGTCTTAGCTCAATTCTTTCTCTTATTGTTGTTGTTGTTGTTAGGTGCCATTCAGTTGGTTCCAACTCATAGCGACCCTATGTACAACAGAATGAAACACTGCCTGGTCTTGTGCCATCCTAACAATCGTTGTTATGCTTAAGCCCATTGTTACAGCCAAAGTGTCAATCCATCTCATTGAGGGTCTTCCTCTTTTTCGCTGACCCTCTACTTTACCAAGCATGATGTCCTTCTCCAGGGACTGATCCCTCCTGACAGCGCATCCAAAGTATGTGAGATGTAGTCTAGCTGTTCTTGCCTCTAAGGAGCATTCTGATTGTATTTCTTCAAAGACAAATTTGTTCACTCTTTTGTCAGTCCATGGTATATTCAACATTCTCCAACACCACAATTCAAAGGCGTCAATTCTTCTTCTGTCTTCCTTATTAATCATGATTTAGGAAATCATATTGGGAGTCATTATTCCCTGTCCTTGAGCATAGAGAATGTGACTCAGCTGGAGCTGGACTCACAGGGACTCACAAGGACACATCAACTGGGCCCTGAGGTATAAAGGCAGTAGATAGAATAATCTTGGAAAATATCTTTTAGGAAACTTTCATACAAGCCAGAACACAAAAGACTTTCCACTCTTATCTTTTTCTATTAACATTTAGTGAATAGAAATTTGTTGGACCAGTGAAGACCCTCCCAACTGTCGTTACTGAAACCTGTATCAATGACTGTTAAGAAAGGGAATTCAAAATGTAAGATCACAGTTTCTAGCCAATCTGTGAAAAGGTGAAGCTTTCAATGGTTTTGCCCATTTGTAATAATATATACTGATGACTCTGTAACCTTCCTTGGACTTGGGCAGACATGGCTGTGGCAGCAGTTTTGTCCATTTTCCCACTTTTGTCTATTCTGTAATTTCCTTGGACTCAGGCAGACATGGCTGTGGTAGCATGCTTGTCGGTTTTCCCATTCTTGCTTACTCTGTAATATTTCCTTGGACTCGGGCAGACATAGCTCTGGCAACATGCTCATCTGCTTCTCAACTTTTGTCCTTTTGAATATATGCCAAATAAAACTTTCTTTTTGCTTTACTAAACTTGGAGATGTTTTTTTTTCCCTTCAACAATCGTTAAGCTTTCACATGCATAGGTGATTGAAAACACCGTGTCTTAGGTCTGGCACACCTTAGTCTTCAAGGTGACATCTTTGCTTTTTAACACTTTAAAGATGTCTTTTGCAGCCGATTTGCCCAATGCAACCTGTCTTTTGATTTCTTGACTGCTGCTTCCATGGGTGTTGATTGTGGATCCAAGTCAAATTAAATTCTTGACAACTTCAGTCCTTTCCCTATTTAAGTCCTCTTCATTTTCAGCAAGAAAGATTGTGACATCTGCATAATGCAGATTGTGAATGAGTTTTCCTCCAATCCTGGTGCCACATGCTTCTTCATATAGTCCAGCTTCTCAGATTATTTGCTCAGCATACAGATCGAATAGGTACGGTGAAAGAATCCAACCCTGACGCACTCCTTTCCTGAGTTTAAACCACACAGTATCCCCTTGTTCTATTCAAATGACTGTGTCTTGATCTATGTACAGGTTCCTCATGAGCACAACTAAACATTCTAGAATTCCCATTCTTCGCAATGTTGTCCATAACTTATTATGATCTGCAGTCGAATGTCTTTGCATAGTCAATAAAACGCAGGTAAACATCTTTCTGGTATTCTCTGCTTTCAGCTAGGATCCATCTGACATCAGCAATGATATCCCTCATTCCATGTCCTCTTCTGAAACCTTTCTCTTATAGTCTCTGAACTCCCCCAAATGCTCTCTAAACTCAACATCAGTGGCTCTCACCTTTTTCAAACCCTGTCTCCTATCCACATTTCTAGATGTCTCCTTTTCCTCTGTTTCTATCCTTTTTTTAATATAAATGAATCCAGTTTTTCTTAGGTTCCTTATGGTCCCTTTTTCGCCAATTATCCAGATCTGAACCATAACACCCAGGGTCCAGGAGACACACAAAGAACTCTCCTTTACAAGTATGCCTTTGTTGTCAAGGGGCAAGAAAGGGGGTTGGAGGCTGGAAAGAGTGTCCAAACGCCTATATTTTGACAACTTGAAAAACGTGGGCCATAATCAATTTACTTTGATTCCTCAAAGGGAGAAAAAATGTAAATGTATGTGTTCTGTTTACTATTGTTGCCGTTAGTTACCATCAAGTCAGTTCTGACTCATGGCAACCTTGTGTATGCACAGTAGAACAGCTCCATAGGATTTTCAAGGCTATGACCTTTCAGAAGCAGATAACCAGGCTCGTCTTCTGAGGTGTCTGTCTTTGAGTTTGAACGGCCAATGTTTCAGCTAGTAGTTGAGCACTTAATTGTTTGCACTACCCAGGAACTCTACTCTTTACTATTAAAAAAAAAACAAAAAACAAACCCATTGCCATCGAGTCGATTCAGACTCACAGTGACCCTATAGAACAGAGGAGAACTGCCCAACAGAGTTTCTAAGGAACACCTGGTGAATTTGAACCACTGGCCTTTCCATTAGCAACCGTAGCACTTAACCATTAGGCCACCTCGGTTTCCTCTTTACTATTAGGTAACCAGAAAGAGGTTATCTGAATGTGAAGTTTTCTGGCCAGATTCTATTCTTCAGATGTGTGTGAGCCACAATTATGCTACAGTTACAGGTATGTGTGTGAGTGTTGGCAGTGGGAACTTCTGTCTAATAATAATAATTAATATTTAGTTAACAATTTACAATATTCAAGGTATTTTTCACACAAATTTGATCCTTATCTCTTCCTGTGAGTTGGATGTGGATATAACAACGATCCCAATTTTATATGTGAAGGAGCTGAGGCTCAGAAAGATTAAGTGACTCACTCAAGATCTTACAGTGACAGGGTGGTAATTTGACACTAAGTGTTTAGTGATTAGGATCTCAGCTGCTAACCAAAAGTTCTGCAGTTCAGGTTCACCAGCTGTTCCTTGGAAACCCTATGGAGCAGTTCTACTCTGTCCTACAGGGTCACTAGGAGTCAGAATCGACTCGATGGCAACAGGTTTGGTTTGCTTTGGTTTATTCTAATTTTTAAATACCAGGAGTTAACCACTTCCTCGGATTTTTCCTAACTTTATTCTTTTTCTTTTCACACACACACACAGAGAGAGAGAGAGAGAGAAGCCTGTTGAACCACAGCCAAATATTACATATGTGCAGAGTGTTCTTGCTGTATGTACACAATCATGTATTAAATCAAAAAAAAATCCATATAGACGCTCAGTTTCTGCTTCCAGAGAATCCTTGACCTTAGAAAAGCATAAACACTACTGCCGGGCCAGAGCTGGGAGCTGGCCTCATGTTTCCTCTGCATTTATATGCTTTGTTTTTTAAAGCACTTGCCATTTACATTATTATTATTTTCATTTTTTTGATAATCCAAACCTCAAAGGAAAGAGTAATGATATCTTCTAGCCCCTCCCTCACCACACTCATGCTGTGAATGGAAGCAGCTTGGATGGATTGAACTGACTTTGCAAACCTTTCAGGAACGTTAATGGAGTTGCTACCATAACCAGCTGGAGTTGCCATTTGCATTTCACCCCTTCTTATTTTTTTTCCTTAAAAAAAAAAAAAAAACACCCCACAATACCCTGGGGGAATTCTCCGGGACAAGCTGCAGGTGCTATGGATATTTTCATTTAATAATCATTCCTGCAATTCAGCACATTTGTAATCCATGTGGTAAACTCTGACTTACATTTCTCCCAGTGGATGCTGGCCAGATGCAGAAACCAAAGAGCTTGGTGCCGATACTGCTTCTTCCTGCTTTTATACTTTGTGCCTTTGGATGTGTTTGGTATGATCTGCGATTGCAGGGTAAGGAGTGTGTTGTTTTTAAAAGACCCTTTTGTTGACATTAAGCAATAATAAATATACCCAGAAATTATACTTCTTGCATTTACTATGGAGCTTCTTTATTGGATGACCTTCTCATGTGATATCATAAAGAACATATGCATATTTTGGCAATCCCATTGGACCGTGGACAGCAGAAGCACATACAGAGCAGCACATTCCTAACATCTATGGATTGTCTCATATATGTCACCACATCTTCCCACCAGAATTGCTTTCTCTGTGCACTCCAAGATGGTAACTTCCCAATTTGTCCAATTCCTATTTGAAATCCTCCTGGACTGTGTAAATGTCAAGACCAGTTTCCTTTCCATGTAAAGAACTTTGAAACGAGAACTGCATGCCTAACTCCCTTGTAAATACAAGCCAGAGCATCTTCTTTTAGGTGTGTGGGGAGGGAGGGGTGTTTGGCCAGAAGTAAAAAAAGAAACCTCTTTTCAAGAATGACATTCTCCTTATTTTCACCACATAAACAACATGTCCAAGCTTGCACAGAGCCAGGTTCCAAATGGTGGGTTCTTCCGGCCAAGACAATCTGCTGCTACACTGAGGTACACTCTACTAAGCTGGCAAACTACATCAGGGGTCAACTGCCATTACCTACAGGCCTAAGAGAGGGCATCAGTCAGAGCCCTGGTAGAAAACAGATGACACACTTCAAGGAGTAGCTCAAGAGATTTCAACAAAGGGACTGTCTTAGTTACCTAGTGCCGCTACAACAGAAATACCACAAGTGGATGGCTTTAACAAAGAGAAATTTATTTCTTCACAGTAAAGTAGGCTAAAAGTCCAAATTCAGGGCGTCAGCTCCAAGGGAAGACTTTCTTTCTCTGTCAGCTGTCTCATCAATCTTCCCCTGGACTAGGAGCTTCTCCATGCAGAGATTCTGGGTCCAAAGAATGCACTCCGCTCCCAGCACAACTTTCTTGGTGGTATGACGCCCCCAACTCTCTGTTTGCTTCCCTTTCCTTTTATCTCTTATAAGATGAGAGGTGGTACAGACCACACCCCGGGGAAACTCCCTTTACATTAGATCAGGGATGTGACCTTAGCAACGGTGTTACAATCCTACCCTAATATCCTTTTGAACATAAAATTACAATCACAAAATGGAGGACAACCACACAATACTGGGAATCATGGCCCAGCCAAATTGATACACACATTTTTGTGGGGACATAATTTAATCCATGACAGGGACTATTTTTAAATGTGAGAGTAGTGTTAACCATTTAACAAGTGCCAACTCTGACTCATGGCAACCCCATGCATGTCAGAGTAGAACCGTGCTCCTTAGGATTTTTAATGGCTGATTTTTCAGAAGCAGATCACCAGGCCTTTCTTCCAAGGCGCCTTTGGGTGGAAGCGAACCTCTAACCTTTCAGTTAGTGCCCGAGCTCAGTAACTGTTTGCACTGCCAAGGGATTCCAGAGCAGAATTAAAAGAACCAATCTAGCAGGGGTGATGTGATAATCTCATTGTGGTTTTGATTTGCATTTACCTAATGGCTAATTATGTTGAGTACCTTTTCATGGGCTTATTGGCCATTTGTATATTTTCTTGGAGAAATGTCTATTTAAGTCCTTATCCTATTTTCGGATTGGCTTTTTTCCCTTTTTGTTGTTGAGTTGTAGAAATTCTTTATATATTCTAGGTATTAAGCCCTTTTCTGATATATTGTTTCCAAAATTTTTCATCTATTCTGTAAATTGTCTCTTCGCTTTGTTAATAAAGAATTTTGATGCACAAAAGTTTTGAATTTTGATGCACAAAAGTTTTGAATTTTGATGAAGTCCAATTTATTTATTTTGTTTAATTAATTTTACTTATTATTTTTTTGCTCATGCTTTGGGTTTCATGTCTAAGAATTCATTGACAATAACCAAATCTCTAAGCATTACCCCTATGATTTGTTCTAAGACTTTTGTGGTTTTAGTTCTTACATTTAGATCTTTGATCTATTTTGAGTTATTTTTTTATATGGTGTGAGGTACAGGTCCAGCTTATGCCTGTGAAAATTCAGTTGTCCCAGTGCCATTTACTGAAGAGACTATTCTCTTTCTGTTGAATGGACTTAGCACTCCTGTCAAAAAATCAGTTGACCATAGATGTATGGGTTTATTTCGGGACCCTCGATTCTATTCTATTGGTCTATATGTCCATCCTTATATGAGTACAAGGTTTTGATTACTGTAGCTTTATAGTATGTTTTGAAATTGTGATGTGTGAGGCTTGCTTTTTTTTCAAGATTCCTTTGGCTGTTTAAGGCCCCTTTCCATTTCACATAAACTTAAGCATTGGCTTTTCCATTTCTCGAAAGAAAGTTGTTGGAACTTTGATAGAGATTACATAAAATCTATAGATTGCTTTGAGTAGTACTGACATCTTAATGATAGGAAGTTTTCCAATCCTTGAACATGGGATGACTATTTATTTAGGTTTTCTTTTAATTTTTTCTACAATATTTTACAGTTTTCTGTGTACAAGTCTTTCAGTTCCCTAGTTAAATTTATTTCCAGGCATTTTATTCTCTTAGATGTTACCGTAAATGGAACTGTTTTCTTAATTTCCTCTTTAGATTGCTCATTGCTGGTATAGAAATCCAACTGATATTAGTGTATTGACCTTGTAACCTATAACTTTGCTGAATTCATTTATTAGCTCTATTAGCTTTCTTATCCAATTTTTTGGGTTTTTCTATATATATGATCATGTTACCCACAAATAAGGATAGTTTTCTTCTTCCTTCCAAATTTGGGTATCTTTTATATCTTTTTCTTGCCTAATTGCTATGGGTAGTACTTCCTGTAAAATACTGAATAGCAGTGATGGGAGTGGGCATCCTTGTCTTGTTCCCAATCTTAAGGGGAAAGTTAGACTTTTTTCATTGACTATAATGTCAGTTTTGGGTTTTTCATAAACCCCCTTTATTATATTGAGTCATTTCCCATTTATTCCTATTTTATTGCAAGTTTTTATCAAGAAAGGGTGTTGGATTTTATCAAATGCCTTTTCTACATCTATTGATATGATCATGTGCTTCTTTTCCTTAGTTCTATTAACATGGTGTATTACATTGATTGATTTTCTAATGTTAACCACCCTTGAATTCCTGGAATAAATCCCCCTTGAACATACTGTAAAAATCTTTTAATATACCTTTATATATGGTTTCCTAGTACTTTTTTGAAGGTTTTTACATGTCTATTCGTAAGGGATATTGATCTATATCTTTGTTTCCTTGTGGTGTTTTTGAGTTAGGAAGTGCTTCTTCATTTTCTATGTTTTTGGAAGAGCTTGAGAAAAGTTATCAATTATTTAAATGTTTGGTTGTTATTGTTGTTAGTTAGTTAAAAAAAAAAAAAACTTTTTTTTTTTTTTTTTTAGTTAGTTACCATCTAGTTAATTCTGATGCATGGAGACTCCAGGGTTCAGAATAGAACTTTTCCATAAGGTTTTCAATGTTGTAACCTTTCAAAAGCAGATCACCAAACTTTACTTCTGAGGCAACTCTAGTTGCTTATTAGCCAAGTACTTAACTGAACCACCCCAAGACTCCTATATGTTTGGTAGAATTCCCCAATGAAGCTTTCTGGTCCAGGACTTTTTTTTATTGTTGTTGTTGTTGTTGGAAGGTTTTGAATTGAATTGCTGTTTCAATCTTTTCATTCATTAGGTCTATTGAGATTTCCCATTTCTGTTTGAGTTAACTTAGGTAGGTTTTGTGTTTCTAGTAATTTTTCTATTTCATCTAACTTATCTAATTGTCAGTATGTAATTATTCATAGCATTCTTTTAAAGCCTTTTTATTTTTGTTGGGTCAGTTGTAATGTCCACATTTTCATTTATGATCTTAGCTATTTGCATCTTTTATGTCAGTCTTTTGTTACTCTTTTCTTTTGTGAGTCTAGCTAAAGAATTATCAACTTTATTAGTCTTTTCAGAGAACCAACTTCTGATTTCATTTTTTTTTAAATTCTATTCTTTTTAGTACAGTGACTGTGTATTCTGTCCATTTTCTTTTGAAGACACTGTAAACATCAAAAGAAGATGAGATACAGAAGATCTAAATGCCATAATAAACCAACACAACCTCAAAGTCATTCACAGAACCCTCCGCCCAACAGCAGCAAAGTATACATTCTTTCCCAATGCACATGGAACATTCTCCAGAATAGACCATATTTTAGGCCACAAATCAAGCCTTAACAAAATTCAAAACATCATAATAATACAGAGCATCTTCTCTGATCAGAATGCCATAAAATTGGAAACCAATAACGGAAAGAGCAAGGAAAAAAAAATCAAATACATGGAAACTGAACAACACCTTGCTTAAAAACTACTGAGTAATAGAAGAAATCAAGGATGGAATAAAAAAAATCATAGACTCAAATAAGAATGAAAACACATCTTACCAAAACCTTCGAGAGACAGCAAAAGTAGTGCTTAGAGGTCAATTTATAGCAATAAGTGCACACATCAAAAAAAGAAGGGCCAAAATCAAAACATTAACCCTACAACTCAAACAAATAAAAAGAGAGAAGAAAAGAAGTCCTCAGGCACTAGAAGAAAGGAATAATACGGGTTAGAGCAAAATAAATAAGTAAATAGAGAACAGAAAAAAAATTGAAGAATCAATGAGAATAAAAGGTGGCTCTTTGAAAAGATCAGTAAAGTTGACAAATGCCCAAACTGACAGCAGAAAAATAGGAGAAGAAGCAAATAACCCAAATAAGAAATGAGACAGGTGATAGACCCAACAAAATAAAAAGGATCATAACACAATACTACAAAAAATTGTACTCCAAAGAATTTGAAAACTGAGAGAAAATGGACAAAATTTTCTACAAACATGCTACGTACCTGAACTAACACAAACTGAGGTAGAAAAACTAAACATATCCATAACAAAAGAAGAGATTTAAGAGGTTTTAAAAAAAAAAAAACCCTTTGCCTGGATGGCTTCACTGGAGAATTCTACCAAACTTTCAGAGAAGAGCTAACACCAATGTTACTCAAGCTATTTCAGAGCATAGAAAAGGAAGGAATATTCCCAAACTCATTCTATGAAGCCAGTATAACCCTGATGCCAAAGCCAGGTAAAGACACCACGAAAAAAAAAAAAGAAAAGAAAATTACAGACCAATATCCCTCATGAACATTGATATAAAAATTGTCAACAAAATTCTAGCCAATAGAATTTAACAGCATAACAAAAAAATAATACATCATGACCAAGTGTGATTCATATCAGGTATGAAAGGATGGTTCAAGATTAGAAAATCAATCAATGTAATCTGCCACACAAATAAAACAAAAGAATCACATGATCATATCAATCAACATAGAAAAGGCATTTGCCAAAGACCAACACCCATTCTTGATAAGAACTCTTAGCAAAATAGGAACAGAAGAGAAATTCCCTGACATAATGAAGGGCATTTATACAAAACCAACAGCCAACATGATTCTAAACAAAGAGAGACTGAAATCATTCCCCTTGAGAACAGGAACCAGACAAGAATGGCTCTTATCATGAATCTTATTCAACATTGTGCTGAAAGTCCTAGCTAGAACAATAAGCCAAGAAAAAGAAATAAAGACAATCCAAAATGGTAAGGAAGAAGTTAAACTATACCTATATCCAGATGATGTAAACATATACAGAAAACAACAAAGAATTAAAAGCTACTGAAACTAATCGAAGGTTTCAGAAAAATAGCAGAATAAAAGATTAACATACAAAAATCAGTTGAATTCCTCTACACCAACAAAGAGAACTTTGAAATCACCAAATTAACACCATTTATAATAGCCCCCCAAAAGATAAACTACTGAGGAATAAATCTAAAAAAGGACATAAAAGACCTATACAAAGAAAATTACAAAACACAACTGCAAGGAACCAAAAGAGACCTACATAAATAGAAAACATACCATGCTCATGGATAGGAAGATTCAACACTGTGAAAATGTCAACTCCACCCAAAGATGTCTAAAGATACAATGCAATCCCCATGTAAATTCCAACAACGTTCTTTAATGAGATGGAGAAACAAATCACCATTATATGGAAAGGGAAGGGGCTCCGGATAAGTAAAGCATTACAGAAGGAGAACAACAAAGTGGGAAGCCTCACACTACCTGATTTTAGAACCTATTATACAGCCACGGTAGTCAAAACAGCCTGATACTGGTACAACAACAGACACATAGACCAATGAAACAAAATTGAGAAACCAAACATAAATCCATCTGTCTTGGTTATCTATCTGTGCTATAACAGAAATACCACAAGTGGATGGCTTTAAAAGAGAAATTTATTCCCTCACAGTCTAGTAGGTTAGAAGTCCAAATTCAGGGCATCAGCTCCAAGGGAAGGCTTTTTCTCTCTGTCAGCTCTGGGGGAAAGTCATTGTCATCAATGTTCCACTGGCCCAGGAGCTTCTCAGGCTCAGGGCCCCAGAGTACAAATGACATGCTCTGCTCCCTGAGCTGCTTTCTTGGTGGTGTGAGGTCCCCACGTCTCTCTCCTGGCTTCTCTCTTTTATATTTCAAAAGAGATTGACTTAAGACACAATCTAATCTTGTAGATTGACTACTACCTCATTAACATAGCAGCCTCTAATCCCTCCTCATTAACATTATAGAGGTAGGATTTATAATACATAGGAAAATCACATCAGATGAAAAAATGATGAACAATCACAAAATACTGGGAATCACGGACTAGCCAAATTGACACACATTTTTAGGGGCGCACAATTCAATCCATGACACCATCCATCTATGAGCAGTTGATATTTGACAAATTCCAAAGTATGTTAAATTGGGCAAAGATACTCTCTTTAACAAATGGTGCTGGCATAACTGGATATCCATCTGTAAAAAAATGAAACAGGGCCCATACCTCACACCATACACAAAAACTAACTCAAAATGGCCCAAAGGCCTAAATATAAAATCTAGAACTATAAAAATCATGGAAGAAAAAATAAGGACAACACTAGATGTCTTAATACATGGCATAAATAGTATACAAACCATAATTAACAAAGAAAAACACCAGGAGAGAAACTAGATAACTGAGAGTTCCTAAAAATTAAACTTACGCTCATCAAAAGACTTCACCAAAAGAGTAAAAAGAGAACCCATAGACTGGGAAAATGCAACATATCTGACAGGGATCCAATCTCTAAAATCTACAAAATACTTCAACATCTCAATGACAAAAAGACAAATAATCCAATAAAAAAAATGGATAAAGGATATGTATAGACACATCACCAAAGAAGACATTCAGGTGGACAAGAGACATATAAGGAAATGCTCTCGATCATTAGCCATTAGAGAAATGCAAATCAAAACCACAACGAGATACCATCTCACCCTGACAATACTGGCACTAATCCAAAAAGCTCAAAATAACAAATGTTGGAGAGGTTGTGGGGAGATTGGAATTCTTGGGAACTGCTGGTGGAAATGTCAAATGGTACAACCACTTTGGAAAACAATATGTCAGTTCCTTAAAAAGCTAGAAATACCGTGTGATCCAACAATCCCACTCCAGGAATATACTCTAGAGAAATAAGAGCCATCACACAAAGTGACATATGCACACCCATATTCATTGCAGCATTATTCGCAATTGCAAAAAGACAGAAACAACCCAAATACCCATCAACAGGTTATGGTTCATACACACAATGGAATACCATGCAACAACAAAGAATGGTAATGAATCAGCAAAATGTCTCACAACACGGATTGATCTGAAGGGCATTAAGCTGACCAAAATAAGTCAGTCACAAAAGGACAAATGTTGTATGAGACCATTATTCTAGGAACTCAAGAAAAGTTTTACACACTGAAAAAAAATTCTTTGATGGTTGGGAGGGTTTGGGAGAGGAGAAAAACAACACACAACACAGGGGATGTCAGTGCAACTGGACCAAAGCAAAAGTATCGAAGTTCCCTAGTCACATCCAAACACTTTGGTGGACCGAGTAGCTGGGGCCGGGGGCTGGAGACCATAGTCTCAGGGGACATCTAGGTCAATTGACATAACATACATAGTTCATAAAGAAAATGTTCTACAACACACTTTGGTGAGTAGCATCTGGAGGTCTTAAAAGCTTGCGATCGGCCATCTAAGATACATCTATTGGTCCCATCTTGTTTGGTAAAAAGGAGAATGAAGAAAACCAAAGACATACGGAAAATATTCGCCAAAAGGACTAAAGAACCACATGAACCGAAGACTCCATAAGCCTGAGCCCAGAAGAGCTAGATGACGCTCAGGTGCCACCACTGACTGCTCTGACAGGAATCACAGAAGAGAGTCCTGGACAGAACAGGGGAAAAATAAAGAACAGGATTCAAAGTCATGAAGAATGACCAGACTTACTGGTCTGACAGAGATTGGAGACATCCCCTAGACTATGGCCCCTGACATTCTGCTAACTCAGAACTGAAACCACTCCCAAAGGCCACTTTTCAGACAATGATTGTTGTTGTTAGGTGCCGTCGAGTTAGTTCTGACTCATAGACTCATAGCAGCCCTATGCACAACAGAACGAAACACTGCCCGGTCCTGAGCCATCCTTACAATCGTTATGCTTGATTGTTGCAGCCACTGTGTAAATCCACCTCGTTGAGGGTCTTCCTCTTTTCCACTGACCCCGTACTCTCCATGATGTCCTTCTCAGGGACTGATCCCTCCTGACATGTCCAAAGCGTGCAAGAAACAGTCTCACCATCCTTGCCTCTAAGGAGTATTCTGGCTGTACTTCTTCGAAGACAGATTTGTTCATTCTTTTGGCAGTCCATGGTATATTCAACATTCTTCGCCAACACCACAATTCAAAGGCGCCAATTCTTCTTTGGCCTTCTTTATTCATTGTCCAGCTTTCACATACATATGATGTGATTGAAAAATACCAAGGCTTGGGTCAGGCGCACCTTAGTGTTCAGGGTGACATCTTTGTTTCTCATACTTTATAAAGAGGTCCCTTGCAGCAGATTTGCCCAATGCAATGTCTTTTGATTTCTTAACTACTGCTTCCATGGCTGTTGATTGTGGATCCAAGTAAAATGAAATCCTTGACAACTTCAATCTTTTCTCCATTTATCATGATGTTGCTCATTGGTCCAGTTGTGAGGATTTTTGTTTGCTTTATGTTGAAGTGCAATCCATACTGAAGGGTGTGGTCTTTGATCTTCATTAGTAAGTGCTTCAAGTCCTTTTCACTTGCAGCAAGCAAGGTTGTGTCATCTGCATAACGCAGGTTGTTAATGAGTCTTCCTCCAAACCTGATGCCCCATTCTTCTTCATATAGTCCAGCTTCTCGTATTATTTGCTCAGCATGCAGATTGTATAGGTATGGTGAAAGAATATAACCCTGACACACGACTTTCCTGACTTTAAACCAATCAGTATCCCCTTGTTCTGTCTGAACAACTGCCTTGATCTATGTAAAGGTTCCTCATGAGCACAATTAAGTTTATCCATTCATCTCCTGTTGGGCATCTAGGTTGTTTCCATCTTTTTGGTATTGTGAACAATGCTGCAGTGAGCTTGGGTATGCATATGTCTATTTGTGCGACAGCTCTCATTTCTCTAGGATGTATTCCTAGGAGTGGGATTGCTGGATCATATGATATTTCCATTTCTAGCTTTCTAAGGAAGCACCATATCACTTTTCAAAATGGTTGTACTATTTTGCATTTCCATCAGCAGTGTTGAAGAGTTGTGATCTCCCCGCAGCCTCTCCAACATTTGTTATTTTCAGTTTTTTTGATTCATGCCAGTAATGCCGGAGTGAGATGGTATCTCATTGTGGTTTTGATATGCATTTCTCTAATGGCTGGTGATCTCGAGCATTTCCTCATGTATCTGTTAGCCACTAGAATGACTTCTTTGGTGAAATGTCTGCTCATTTCCTTTGCCTATTTTTTAATTAGATTATTTGTTTTTGTTGTTGTTGTTGTTGTAGAAGTGTTGAATTTTCCTGTAGATTTTAGAGATTAGACCTTTGTCAGATTTGCCATAGCCAATTTTTTTTTCCCAATCTGTAGGTTCTCTTTTTAGTCTTTTGTTGAAGTCTTTTGATGAGCATAAAAGTTTAATTTTTAGAAGATCCCAGTGTTCTAGCTTATCTTCTGGAGTTTGTGTGTTGTTAGTTATAGTATGTATCCTGTTAATCCTGTGTGTTAGGTCCTCTAGCATTGATCTTAGTTTTTCTTCTATGATCTTTATAATTTTTGGTTTTATATTTAGGTCTTTGATCCATTTTGAATTAGTTTTTGTGTATGGTGTGAGGTAGGGGTCCTGTTTCATTTTTTTGCCAGTGGACATTCAGTTTGGCCAGCACCATTTGTTAAAAAGACTGTCTTTTCCCATTTGATGAACTTTGGGCTCTTATTGAAGATCAGGTGACCATAGGTGGATGGATTTACATCTGGGTTCTCAGTTCTGTTCCATTGGTCAAGGTGTCTGTCATTGTACCAGTATCAGGCTGTTCTGACTACCATAGCTTATATAGTAGGCTCTGAGGTCAGATAGTACAAGTTCTCTTATTTTATTCTTCTTCTTCAATAGCACATTACTTATCTGGGAACTCTTCCCTTTCCATTTAAAGTTAATGATTAGTTTTTCCATTCCCTTTAAAGAATGTTATTGGTATTTGGATCAGGATTGCATTGTATTTGTAGATTGCTTTGGGTAGAGTTGTCACTTTCACAATGTTAAGTCTACCCATCTATGAGCATGGCATGTTTTTCCAGTTATGCAGATCTGTTTGGGTTTCCTGCAGTAGTGTTTTGTAGTTTTCTTTGTACAGGTCTTTTACATCCCTGGTTAGATTTAATCCTAAGTATTTTATTTTTTTAGGGGCTATTATACATGGTACTGTTTTCGTGATTTTCTTTTCATCGTTCTCTTTACTATATATTTATGCTGTGTCTGGGTTCTTTACTGAATCTCTCTAGTTCCAGTAGTTTCCTTGTGGAGTCTTTTGGGTTTTCTATTTATAGTGTCATACCAAAAAAAAAACCCAAACCCAGTACCGTCGAGTCGATTCTGACTCATAGCGACCCTATAGGACAGAGTAGAACTGCCCCATAGAGTTTCCAAGGAGCTCCTGGAGGATTTGAACTGCCGACCCTTTGGTTAGCAGCTGTAGCACTTAACCGCTACACCACCAGGGTTTCCTTATAGTATCGTATCATCCACAAATAGGAACAGTGTTACACCTTCATTACTAATTTGGATGCCCTTTATTCTTTTTCCTCCCCCATAACTCCAGCCAGGACTTCCAGCACAATGTTAAATAGGAGTGGTGATAAAGGGCATCCTTGTCTTGTTCCTGTTCTCAACGGGAATGTTTTCAGCCTCTGTCCATTAAGAATGATGTTGGCTGTTGGTTTTGTATAAAAAGTATGCTGAGCACTTTCCCTTCTATACCTATTTTATTGAGAGTTTTTATCAGGAATGGATGTTGGACTTTGTTGAATGCTCTTTCTCTGTTGATTGAGATTATCATGTAATTCTTTAAATTTGAAGTTTCCTGCCATTAGTTCTTTAAATATTCTTTCATCCTGTCTCTCTCTGTTCTCCTTCTGGGATTCCTATGATGTGTATGCTGGTTGGCTTAATAGTGTTCCACAATTCCATCAGGCTTTGTTCAGTTTTCTTTATGCTTTTTAAAAATTTGTTTGCTTTTCAGACTCAGTAGTTTTCATTGCCTTATTCTCTAGTTTGTTGATTCTTTCTTCTGCTACCTCAAATCATCTGTTGAGCCCTTACTTTAAACTTTTTGTTTTAGTTCTTGTATTTTTCAGCTCCAGTAATACTGTTTGCTTCTTTTTTATAGTGTTTCTCTCTATTGATATTCTCAGTTTGTTCAGGTTTCGTTTTCCTAATTTTTTTTAAGGTTTTTGTCCATGTTTTTCTTTAGTTTTTTGAACATGTTTAACACTGTTATTTTAAAGTCTTCTAGCCTGTCCATTATTTGGGCTTTCATAGAGATGTTTTTTTCTCCCTTTGTCTTATTCTTTTGAATGGGCCATTATTTCCAGTTCCTTTGCATGTCTTGTGATTTTTGTTGTTGTTGTTGTTGAAACTAGAATATTACAATGTGTTATCTTTGACCATGTGAGTGGCTTTCCCAACTCCAATGTGTAAACAGTGCTTTCAAAAGCACTAATATCTCACTCAATTCTACTTCAGTTTTTAGGAGTTAATTTTATGCTGCAGCCTTGCCAGTTAATCTAGGCAATTAAGGGAAGTCACAGCTTTCAGTCATCACTTGTTGCTCCCTCCCCTCCCTTGAAAAAGGTTTCAGTCCTTGAGGCAGCCCAAGACAGATCAGAAGAGACACACTGTACAGCCCAGCAAAGTCTGCTCTGCTCATCCCAGAGCCAGAGATCGGACACCCTCTCTGAGAACACGGACCTTGGTCTGCCTCCACCAGTGCCCGAACCATGTCCAGGAGAGGGGGCCAGGAAGACACAGTAAAAAAAAAAAAAAAAAAAAAAAAAAAACTTACCATTTAAAAGTCAACTTTTTCTTTTTCTTTTTTTTTTTTTTTAGTATACGGTTAGTTGTTGCAACCCTCTGTTTACTTTTCAAGCTCCTACAGAGTTGAGTTTACAGATTTTTAGTTGCTTTCCTTGTTGGTCATGTTGATCATGTTGGCATGGTGGACCTGCTTATGCCATCATCTCTCTGGAAGTTGAAAACTGTAAGATGTTTGAAGTCACGTTCCTTTTCTAATTAGATTGTCTTTGACTCTCCAGAACCAACCAAAAACCCTAGCAAAAAAGCGACACACAGTAAGTATCACTTGAATCAATAGGGTTTGCCAGTGATTTGGTAACCTTAAATCCCTTTGGGAGGAGAAGGACTGATAAAGATTTTTATTTCTACAAACATTTGAATATTCTTTTTTATAATAAGCTAGAACAAGCTGGAAATAATATTCTTTCAAATAAAAAAAAGTCACAGCACACGAATGAGTCATGGAACTTCGGAATCTCTTTCACACATTTCATAAGCCACAAAACCATGGTGTTGTCTTTCTGTTGCCCATTTGGAGGAAAAATATGTATTTCCCTTATTCAATAGGAAATTTGTGTTCTCAGATGATGAAAACAATCAATATGTAGTTTGCCTGGTAGATTGTCATTCATCATGAGGACAGAAAGTAATGAATTAACAATCACATGAAACTGACATATTTAGATAATCACTTAATCTTTGGGGATTAATCTTTCATATCTGAATTCCTAAGATTAACAGCTCCATAAAGCTTAAAATATATTTAAAAAGGATAAAACAGAACTGACTGAGGAGAGATTGCTCAGAGAAGGAATCCTCAGATTTCTTACACCTGTGGTTTTTCATTGCTCCTATGGAGAGCTTAGGTTGGTGGACACTGGGAGTTTGAACAGCTCCTTGGGGAGATTTTGCTGGAACCATGGAGTTATTAAATAGCTAAAATGTCATGGGCAATAGATCTAGGTTACAAAGACAATACAAAGAAAGGTTTCCAAAATAATGTCCCCACCTGTAACTGAAGGCAGTAGTGATGAATATAATCCTGAACAGCAGGCAATAAGGAAAAAAAGTTGCTTGGTTCTGGAATGTATTATAAGCAGTCGTTGGATTCTTATTCAGCTTATTTCTCTTCGTTTTACCAAACCCTGAAGTTTACTACTCTTGTAATGAGCTCATGTCTCCTTCTCCATGTGTTTTAATCAAAAGAAAGAAAAATAGCTTAAAATTAAAGCTCTTAAGAGAATTGTAGATCATAGAAAGTACCATACCTGTTCACCCTCTATTATGATCATTATGATCTGATCTCTCCCTGCTCACATACATACAAACACAGTTTTTCTAAATTCTAAAACAACAAATTGCTTCCCCAGAGGATCTTGCAATTTTTAGGGGTGATGACAGCCAAAATAATTATTGTAAGTATGACTGTTTAAATGTTAATTAATGCTTATTCCAGTTACTAATGACCACACAACAAATTATCTCAAAACATAGTGATATAAAACAATCAATTATTATGTCCCTGGATTATGTGGGTCAGAAATTCAAACAGAGCACAACGAGGGTGACTTGTCTTCTTGCAACTTCTTGTATGAAGTATTCTGGGAGATTTCTGGGGATCAGGGTGAAAAAGCGTTAGAAAACTCAACCTTTAGCATTTTTTATGTACAGAGTTTGATTATTTCCTTGTTTTCAGTAGGATACTCCACCTTCAAGTACACCAGTGGCTGTGCTAGCTGATTCTCAAATTCAAATTCCTCTCTTTTACCCTCTTCAGAGTATAGTCTTCTGTAGGGTAGGATGGGGGCCATTACCCAGTAGCATAGATTTTGGAAGTTCTAGAGATCTGATTGCTTTGCCAACAGCTTTCACCTAATCCTATTTATTTTCATCCTCACCACCACACCAAATTACTAGAGAAATTGGAGCTGCCTGTTCCTGAGTAGGAAACCCTGGTAGTACAGTGGTTAAGTGCTACAGCTGCTAACCAAAGAGCTGACAGTTTGAATCCACCAGGCACTCCTTGGAAACTCTGTGGAGGCAGTTCTACTCTTCCCTATAGGGTCGCTATGAGCCAGAATCAACTTGATGGCAATGGGTTAACAGGTTCCTGAGTATTCTGAGGAATTGGGGATATGTAACATATTGATTCCCAGCTTTCCAACTCTGGTTTTGGATTCTTTTTTTTTTTTTTTTTAATCCTGCTAACTCGTTTATTTTCCAGCTTCCAAAATGTTGTGCCCATTGTCTTTCTCATTATTTCCTAGTTTTGGAACCTCCCTTCTCTAATGTTGGTTGAGTTTGGACAGGGAGTTAGTTTAGATGTAGATATTTAGCCTGTCATCTTAGCTTAGGAGTCTCTTCAGTCTCTTTGAACCATTATTCAGGTAATATCCTAAGGATAGACTTTGCCCTTTTTTCAACATGCTCCACTTTTTCAGCAATCCTCTTATAGTGTAGCAGTGCCTTAAATTGAATTTCAGTTGTGCTCTAACCAGCACAGATTTCAACTGTTACTTCTCTTGTTCCAGAAACTAAACTCAGCACTTTTCAGACCACATTAGGCAGAGCAGTAGTGTCCTTTAGACATTAATATCTGTTCTGAAAAAGAGTTTGGGAAATATTGTGCACCCTCTTCTCTAGCATTTCTAATATTTATTAAGATGTTAAGCCTTCAAGAAAGGTTCTGTTTAAGAAAGTTGCTTGACTTTTTTAATCCAATGTTTTCAAAACACTTTACTATCTAATTCTTTTTTGGATAACAACTTGTAATAATCTAGTGTAATGTTACTCAAGGTAGAGTTCACTAACCACCTGCATCAGAATTATTTGGGGTTCTTTTTATGTATTTGGATAAAATGTATCCCAGATCTTGAATCAGATTTTTTGTGGTGGGTCTTAGGAATCTGTATTTTGAAACAAACAAGTTAGCTAATTTTTATGTAACCTAATTAAAAAAAAAATTTTTTTTTTTTAATTAATGTTACTAGGGAATATATTTGAATTTCCATGTAGAGGGAATTCCATAGAGGAACATTCCTCTTGGCCCCTCCTTCCAAGCCTTACACATTCTACTCTATATGAGGAATGACCTTTCTGAATGAACTTGGAAAAATAAAATAAGCATGCACTCCTCAGACCTCTCTTCTCTTTGGAGATTCACCAAGGCAGTAATTTACCCTATTGGGTGGGCTTTATCCTGGAGGAGGGAAATTGTGATTATCCAAACATTCTAAGGACTGGGTGGAGACTTGTATTTAATAAAGAATTAAAACAATAGAAAGTCTACTTACTCACAATAAAATAGATGATAGCTTATTCTTCCCTTATGTATGCCCAACTCTGAATTAGTTCTGAACTAAGGCAGAAAAGAGAGGAGTTCAGCCCTCTATAGGAAGAACATGTTTGGCATTTCTCAAGCTGAGCAAACTGAAAAAAAAAAAAAAATCAAGCCTCGAGTTACAATATTGAAGGAGTCTGTGGGCAAAATATCGAACTACACAGGAAGCATCAAAGTAAAATGGAAGGAATAGACAGAGTCACCGTACCAAAAAGGACCTGTCAATGTTCAACCATTTCAGGAGGAAACATATAATCAAGAATCAATGGTGCTGAAGGAGGAAGTCTAAGCTGTACTGAAGGCATTGGCAAAAAACAAGGCTGCAGAAATTGATAGAATAAAAATTGAGATATTTCAATAAACCAGTGCAACACTGGAAGCGCACACTTGTCTATGCCAAGAAATTTGGAAGACAGCTATCTGGTCATATTTGTGCCCATTCGAAAAAGAAGTGATCCAACAGAAGTGGGAATTATTGAACAATATCATTAATATCACACATAAGTAAAATCTTGCTGAAGATAATTCAAAAATAGTTGCAGTGGTACATAAACTGCCAGAAATTCAAGCTGAATTCAGAAGAGGACATGGAAGATCTTTGCTGATGTCAGATGGATCTTGGCTGAAAGTGGAAAATACCACAAAGATGTTTTCCTGTGTTTTATTGACTATGCAAAGGCATTCACCTGTGTGGATCATTACAAATATGGATAACACTGAGAAAAGTGGGAATTCCACAACACTTATTTGTCCTCTTCCAGAACCTATACATAGACCAACAAGCAGCAGCTCACAAAGAATAAAGGGATAGTTGCATGGTTTAAAATCAGGAAAGGATGGTTATATCCTTTCACCATACTTATGCAATCTGTATGCTGACCAAATAATCCGAGAAGCTGGACTATGTGAACAAGAACACAGCATCAGGATTGGACGAAGACTCATTTACAACCTGCAGTATGCAGATGACACAACCTTGCATGTTAAAAGTGAAGAGGGCTTGAAGCAGTTTTGACGATCAAAGATCACAGCCTTCAGTATGGATTACACCTCAATATAATGAAAACAAAAATCCTCACTGCCAGACCAATAAGCAACATCAAGAAAAATGGAGAAAATACTGAAGTTGCCAAGGATTTCATTTTACTTGGATCCAAAATCAACACCCACGGAAGCAGCAGTCAAGAAATCAAAAGATTACATTAGGCAAATCTGTTGCAAAAGACCTCTTTAAAATGTTAAAATGCAAAGGTGTCACTTTGAAGACTAAGGTTTACCTGACCCAAGCAGTGGTATTTTCAATTGCCTCATATGGATGAGAAAGCTGGACAATGAATAAAGAAGACCAAAGCAAAATTGATGCCTTTGAATTATGGTGTTGGCAAAGAATATTGACTATACCATGGACTGCCATAAGAACAAATAAATCTGTCTTAGAAGAAGTGCAAATAGAATGCTCCTTAGAAGTGAGGATGGCGAGACTCCATCTCATGTACTTTGGATATGTTATCAGGAAGGACCAGTTTCTGGAGAAGGACATCATGCTAGGTAAAGTAAAGGATCAGCAAAAAAGAGGAAGACCCTCAGTAAGATGGATTGACACAGTGGCTCAAACATAGCAAGGATTGTGAGGATGGTGTAGGATCAGACAGTCTTTTGTTCTTTGTACATGAAATCTCTACGAGCTGGAACCGACTTGATGGCACTTAACAACAACAAAAACCCTGCATTTGTATTTGAGGATAACAGACTTGGAGTGTTTCAAAAATATCAGTATCATTTAAGTACAGCATCATATAAAACAGAGGGAAACACATGGCAGTTCATTTTGCTTCTTTTTAAAATTTCCATTCATGGGAAAGAGAAGTCAAAGTAAAGAGGCAATAACTGAAATTCACTTATTTGGAAGTAATTCTCAAGGATTTGAAAATAGCCAGATCCATCCTTCATACTCCTCTTAAGATCCCTTTTAAGACAAGCAGGGAGATAAGAGACCTGCATGTATAACATCTGGTTTATTTTGGAATAGAAGGGGCGCAGTAGAGGAAGTTCTTGGAAACATTCTTAAGGGATGCGGTAGAAGAACACCTGGAAAAGCCCACTTTATTGAAAGAAGGCTTCAAGGACCCAGCCAGAGGAGGTCATGTATTACAAATCGGATGGAGTTCCCTGAAGATATCACTGCCATGAAAGATGAAGGAGATTTAGTGGCTGTTCAAAGAGTCTTTGATTTAAACAAGATATGACAAGATTCCACATCCGGGATTAATGGTCAAGGAGAAGAATGATAGAACATGGGTAATGTAGGGTGCAAGACAAAAAAAAAGCTGGCTCAAGAAAGGGAGATGAATGAAAGGCTAAGAAAGGCTTTGTGACTTGGAAAGGGATTACCTGGTGGAGGAGGGGATGGTAGTAAGGGCAAGTGGTTGGTTGGCTTTGGGAGAGCTTTTTTTTAAAATCATATGCATTGAAGGAGATCCAAACAACAAAGCAGATGCACCAAGTCTTGAAAGGATTCAGAAACTTGGACCCAGAAATCCTAGCAAATCATGCCCCATAGGGGTAGGGAAAAGAGCCCTGGTGGCACAGTGGTTAAGCATTCAGCTGCTAACTGAAAGGTCAGCAGTTCTAACCTACAGACAGTCCATGGGAGAAAGATGTGGCAGTCTGTTTCCGTAAAGATTTACAGACTTTTCTCTGTCCTATAGGGTGGCTATGAAGGCGGCAAAACAAAGAGACCAGGATTAATGAACCAAACTAGGCAACAATTAACCCAGTGATATTTTCTGAAGCTATGGATGATTGTGAAGTCAGCCAAGCTTCTCTTTGGTATTTCTAGCCTTCTTTTTGTGCCCTTTTCTCTCAAACTTTCCCTTCGCCTCTACAAAAATTGCCCCCAGCTTCCTGATTTTTAGGCAATCCAGTATTCTCACATTCTCCTCTCTTCCTTCTATAAAAACCTAATGTCAATAAAGTATCTAACTCACCCTAAGGGACAAATGCCTAGAGAGAGTTTAAGGTATTATTCTTCCTCTGGGCATTTACATTTTAATGGGAGACAACCATTTTAAATCAAAGTATTATAGCTGTTGGGATGGAATTTCAGGGACGGGTTTGGGGAGGACACAGTGGGGTTATTATGTATCCCTGAGGTCACACATGGTGGCTGTTCTCCTGCACCTGGTAGTAAAATCAATTTCGGCCTGGCCAAACAGTATTCCAGTTTTCAATGCTTATAGAAAAAATAAAATCAGAGAAAACTAGCTTTAACAACTGGATTTCTGGAGGGAAAAAATAGTATCAACAGGCTCTGGCCAAAATCTGTCATGTTATAATATCATAGTAAAAGAACATGGAAGGAGCCCTGGTGGCAAAATAGCTAAGAGCTTGGCTGTTAACCTAAAGACCTGGAGATTTGCTTCCTTAACAATTACAGACTAGAAAGGCCTATGCGGTAGTTCTACTGTCACCTGGGGTCACTATGAGTTGAAATTGACTGGATGGCACCTAATAACAACAACAAAAGAAACTGAGGGAGAAAAGAGCAACAGAGAAGGGAACTGAAGGTCACTGACTTGGGGCTGTGTGCCATAAGCCTCCAGCAACCTTCCCACCATCCTGATCAAAATCATGCCCTCTTCAAATGCTACTTCTTCTGTAAAGATAGACATGAAAATGGTTTTACTGTTTATCTTCTTGTAATTAAAAACAGTAGAAGGGAGGCAGGGCTAAGATGGCAGAGTAGTCAGACACTTCCAGTGATCCCTCTCACAACAAAGACCCAAAAAACCAAGTGAAACGATTATATTTATGACAAGCCAGGATCCCTGAACATCAAAGGCAAAGTTAGAAAATGGACTGAGTGGCAGAGGGAGGAACAGATGGTTCAGAAGCAGAGAGAAGTAACCACACTCAAATCGCTGGGAACCCTCAGGCACCATTCCCGGGAGTGACTGCAGTAGGCTGGCAGTTGTGTTAGGCCACAGTTTCCTCAGGGAGAAAAAGCTAGCTCCACAGCCTACTCAGACCTCCAGAACCAGAGAAGAACAGCGCTCTTGGCGAAAGCTATGTACTTGCAAATATTTTACTGCTATTCCAACCCTGAAGCTGGCTCCAGTGGCTGTCTATTTCCCTGGGTCTGAGATAGGTCCTGCTAAGTGCTCTGAGCCATTCTCCCAGCCTTGGAAAAGGAATAAATTCACAATTGGGGGAAAAGATAATCTGTCAGCTCCATAAGCTGGGGAGCTCAGGATAGAAGTAGCTCCTGTCCAGGCATAAATGGTCTATGGAATTTGAATACATTTCCCCACTGCATGGACCTGTGTGGGCCTATTTCAGGAGAATAGGCCCTTGTTGGCAGACTGCAACTGTTTCAGCTCTGCGGTGAAGAGGTGGGTGTTTGATGTTTGACACCTCTTTGCCTATTAAACAGGGTTCTCACCTACCCACATCAGGGGCCTAAGGACTGGTGGCTACTCTCATGTCACCAAGCCACCTTTGATAAAGGTCCAAGGATAACTAGTACCTCCCAGTCCTTACAACCAAGAGCATTGGATGCCCATGGTCCATCTGCAGAACACATCCACCTGTGCGCTCTAGGGAACAGGGACGCGCTCTACTTATGGACACTTGGGGACCAGTTGTCAGCCCCCTTCCTTGTTCAGAGCAAAACCCCCTGTTGCAACCAGGTCCCTGTACCTACACCAATCACCCCTGCCACTCTAAGACTGTAGGACAGAGCCTGTACCACACACTTGATGACCAACTACCTGGACACCTGAGCTGAATCCATACAAGAAAAATGAATAGAACCCTAGGCTCATATACCTGATAACAGTTCTAGCCATCTAGTGGCAGGACATTAGAGCTTCAAAGGTGAAAATAATCAAGCTAGCTCACTAAAGCAACTTATCTGGGCATATCAAAAGAAAACAAAGCAAGGAGCTAGGATACAGTGAGCAAATATAAAATAAACTAATACAATAACTTATAGATGGCTCAGTGACAACAGTCAATATCAAATCACATAAAGAAGCAGATCAGGATTGCTTCAACAAGCTCTCAAAACAAAGAATCAAGAGATCTTCTGGATGAAGGTGCCTTCCTGGAATTACCAGATGCAGAATACAAAAGATAAATATACAGAACTCTTGAAGACATCGGGAACAAGATCAGAAAGGAGATCAGGTGATATGCAGAACAAGTCAAGGAACACACAGATAATGCAGTTGAAGAAATTTAAAAGGTTATTCAAGAACATAATGAAAAATTTAATAAGCTGCAAGAATCCATACAGAGACAGTAATCAGAAACTCAGAAGATTAACAATCAAATTACAGAATTAGACAACTCAATAGAAAGAGAAGAAGAATTGTGGAAGTGGAAGGCAGAATTAGTGAGACTGAAGATAAAACACGTGGCACCAATATATTTGAAGAGAAATCAGATAAAAGAATTTTTTAAAAATGAAGAAACCCTAAGAATCATGTGGGACTCTATCAAGAGAAATAACCTACGAGTGACTGGAATACCAGAACAAGGAGGGATAACAGAAAATACAGAGAGAATTGTTGAAGATTTGTTGGCAGAAGATTTCCCTGATATTGTGAAAGATGAGAAGATGTCTATTCAAGATGTTCATTGAACTTCACATAAGGTAGATCTCAAAAGACAGTCACCAAGACATATTATAATGAAACTTGCCAAAACCAAAGATAAAGAGACAATTTTAACAGCGGCTAGGGATAAACGAAAAGACACCTACAAAGGACAGTTAATAAGAATAAGTTCAGACTACTTGGCAGAAATCATGCAGGCAAGAAGGCAATGAGATGACTTATATAAAGCTTTGAAGGAAAAAAACTGCCAGTCGAGAATCATACATCCAGGAAACTGTCTCTCAAATATGAAGGTGAAATTAGGACATTTCCAGATAAACACAAGTTTAGGGAATTTGTCAAAACCAAACCAAAAAGAAATACTAAAGGGAGTTCTTTGGTTAGAAAATCAATAATATCAGCTATCGACCCAAGACTAGAACACAGGACAGGGCAATCAGATGTTAACCCAGACAGGGAAATCACAAAAATAAATCAAAATAAAAAAATTCTTAAAACAGGGAAACAGCTTTGTTATTATGAAAAAGAATACAACATTAAAACAATAAAGAGGGACTAAGAAATGTAGTCATAGACTGTTCATATGGAAAGGAAGACAAGACAATATAAAGAAATAAAAATTGGATTTAAACTTAGAAAAATAGGGGTATATATTAAGGTAACCACAAAGGAGACTAACAATCCTACTCATCAAGATAAGATACAAGAAAAAAATAGAGACTCAGCAGACACAAAATCATTATCAACTAATAAAAGGAAAAGAAAATATATAAAGATAAACTACTCAGCACAAAAAATTAAGTAGGAAAAATAAATTATAAACAACACACCTAAAAAAGACATCAAAATGACAGCACTAAACTCATACCTATCCATAATTACCCTGAATGTAAATGGACTAAATGCACCAATAAAGAGACAGAGAGTGGCAGAATGGATTAAAAAAAAAAAACACAATCCGTCTATATGCTGCCTACAAGAGACACACCTTAGACTTAGAGGCACAAACAAACTTAAAACTCAAAGGATGGAAAAAATATATTAAGCAATCAACAATCAAAAAGAGCAGGAGTGGCAATATTAATTTCTGACAAAACAGATTTTAAAGTTAAATCCACCACAAAGGATAAGGAAGGGCACTATATAGTGATTAAAGAGACAATATACCAGGAGGATATAACCATATTAAATATTTATGCACCCAATGACAGGGCTGCAAGATACATTAGCCAAACTCTAACAGCATTGAAAAGTGAGATAGACAGCTCCACAATTATAGTAGGAGACTCCAACACACCATTTTCAGTGAAGGACAGAACAACCAGAAAGAAGCTCAATAAAGACACAGAAGGTCTAAATGCCACAATCAACCAACTTGACCTCATAGACATATACAGAACACTCCACCGAACAACAGCCAAGTATACTGTCTTTTCTAGTGCACATGGAACATTCTCTAGAATAGACCACATATTAGGTCATAAAGCAAGCCTTAGCGGAATCCAAAACATCAAAATATTACAAAGCATCTTCTCTGACCATAAGGCCATAAAAGTAGAAATCAATAAGAGAAAAGACTAGGAAAAGAAATCAAACACTTGGAAAGTGAACAATACCCTGCTCAAAAAAAACTGGATTATAGAAGACACCAAGGATGGAAGAAAGAAATTCATAGACTCCAATGAGAATGAAAACATTTCCTATCAGAACCTTTGGGACACAGTGAAAGCAGTGCTCAGAGGCCAATTTATATCAATCAATCCACACACACAAAAAGAAGAAAGGGCCAAAATCAAAGAATTAGCCCTACAACTTGAACAAATAGAAAGAGAGAAACAAAATAAACCCTCAGACACCAGAAGAAAGCAAATAATAGAAATTAGAGCAGAACAGAGAACAGAAAAACAATTGAAAAAGTTAACAAGACCAAAAGCTGGTTCTTTGAAAAAAAATAACAAAATTGATAAACCATTGGCCAAACTGATGAAGGAAAAACAGGAGACAAGGCAAAAAACCAGAATAAGAAACGAGATGAGCAATATCACAACAGACCCAACTGAAATTAAAAGAATCATATCAGAAAAATTGTACTCTAACAAATTTGAAAACCTAGAAGAAATGGATGAATTCCTAGAAACACACTACCTACCTAAACTAACACAAACAGAGGTAGAACAACTAAATAGGCCCATAACAAAAGAAGAGATTGAAAGGTAATTTAAAAACTCCCAATAAAAATAAAGCCCTGGCCTAGACAGCTTCAGTGCAGAATGCTACCAAACTTTCAGAGAAGAGTTAACACCACTACTACTAAAGGTATTTCAAAGCATAGAAAAGGACAGAATATTTTCAAACTCATTCTATGAAGCCAGCATAACCGATACCAAAACTAGGTAAAGACTCCACAAAAAAAAAAAGAAAAAGAAAATTACAGACCTATATCCCTCATGAACTTAAATGCAAATATCCTCAACAAAATTCTAGCCAATGGAATTCAACAATATATCACACAAAAAAAAAAGTCACCATGACCAAGTGGGATTCATACCAGGTATGCAGGGATGGTTCAACATTAGAAAAACAATTCATGTAACCCATCATACAAATAAAACAAAAGACAAGAACTACTTGATCTTATTGATTGATGTAGAAAAAGCATTTGACAAAGTCCAACACCGATTCATGATAAAAACTCTCAGCAAAATAGGAATAGAAGGAAAATTCCTCAACATAAGAAAGAGCGTTTATACAAAGCCAACAGCCAATATCATCCTAAATGGAGAGAGTCTGAAAGTATTCCCCTTGAGATCGGGAACCAGACAAGGATGCCCTTCATCACTGCTCTTATTCAACATTGTGCTGGAGGTCCTAGCCAGAGCAGTTAGGCTAGATAAAGAAATAAAGGGCATCCAGATGTCAAGGAAGAAGTCAAAGTATCTCTATTTGCAGATGACATGATCTTATACACAGAAAACCCTAAGGAATCCTCAAGAAAACTACTGAAACTAATAGAAGAGTTTAGCAGAGTACTGGGATACAAGACAAACATACAAAAATCAGTTGGATTCCTCTACAGCAACAAAAAGCACATTGAAGAGGAAATCACCAAATCAATACCGTTTATAGTAGCCCCCAAGAAGATAAAATACTTAGGAATAAATCTTACAAGAGACGTACAAGGCCTGTACAAAGAAATCTACAAGAACTACTCCGAGAAACCAAAAGAGACATACATAAGTGGAAAAACATACCTTGCTCATGGATAGGAAGACTTAACATTGTAAAAATGTCTATTCTACCAAAAGCCATGTATAGATACAATGCAAGTCTGATCCAAATTGCAACAACATTCTTTAATGAGATGGAGAAACAAATCACCAGCTTCATATGGAAGGGAAACAGGCCCCAGATAAGTAAAGCATTACTGAAACAGAAGAACAAAGTAGGAGGCCTCACACTACCTGATTTTAGAACCTATTATACTGCCACAGTAGTCAAAACAGCTTGGTACTGGTACAACAACAGATACATAGACCAATGGAACAGAATTGAGAATCCAGACATAAATCCATCCATGTATGAAGCTGATATTTGACAAAGGCCCAAAGTCAGTTAAATGGGGAAAAACAAGTCTGTTTAATGAATGGTGCTGGCATAACTGTATATCCATCTGCAAAAAAAAAAAAAAAAAAAAATGAAACAAGACCCATACCTCACACCATGCAAAAAAACTAACTCAAAATATATCAAAGACCTAAATATAAAATTTGAAACAATAAACATCATGGAAGAAAAAATAAGGACAATGCTAGGAGCTCTAATACATGGTATAAACAGTACACAAAACATTACTTACAATGCACAAACACCAGAAGTGAAACTAGATAATTGGGAGCTCCTAAAAATCAAACACCTATGCTCATCCAAAGACATCATCAAAAGAGTAAAAAGATTACCTACAGACTAAGAAAAAGTTTTTAGCTATGACATTTCCAATCAGCGCCTCATATCTAAAATCTACATGATACTGCAAAAACTCAACTACAAAAAGATAAATAACCCAATTAAAAAATGGGCAAAAAATATGAACAGACACTTCATTAAAGAAGACATTCAGGTAGCTAACAGATACATGAGGAAATACGATCATTAGCCATTAGAGAAATGCAAATCAAAACTACAGTGAGATTCCATCTCACTCCAACAAGGCTGGCAATAATCCAAAAAACAGAAAATAATAAATATTGGAGAGGTTGTGGAGAGACTGGAACACTTATACACTGCTGGTGGGAATGTAAAATGGTACAACCACTTTGGAAATCAATCTGGCACTTCCTTAAAAAGCTAGAAATAGAACTACCATATGATTCTGCAATCCCACTCCTTGCAATACATCCTAGAGAAATAAAAGCCTTTACAGGAACAGGTATATGTACACCCATGTTCACTGCAGCATTGTTTACAATAGCAAAAAGATGGAAGCAATCGAGGTGCCCTTCGATGGATGAATGGAAAAATAAATTATGGTACATTCACACAATGGAATACTATGCATCAATAAAGAACAATGATGAATCCATGAAACATTTCATAACATGGAGGAATCTGGAAGGCATTATGCTGAGTGAAATTAGGCAGTTGCGAAAGGACAAATATCTTATGAGACCAGTATTATAAGAATGTGAGAAATAGTTTAAACAGAGAAGAAAATATTCTTTGATGGTTACAGGAGTCGGGAGGGCCAGAGGGACAGGGGTATTCACTGATTAGATAGTAGATAAGAACTATCTTAGGCGAAGGGAAAGACAACACACAATACAGGAGAGGTCAGCAAACCAAAAGCAAAGAGATTTCCTGAATTCACTGAACACTTCAAAGGCCAATGTAGCAGGGGCAGGGGTTTGGGGACCATGGTTTCAGGGGACATCCAAGTCAATTGGCATAATAAAATCTATTAAGAAAACATTCTGCATCCCATTTTGGAGAGTGGTGTCTGGAGTCTTAAACGCTAGCAAGTGGCCATCTAAGATGCATCAATTGGTCTCAACCCACCTGGATCAAAGGAGAATGAAGAACACCAAAGACACAAGGTAGTTATGAGCTCAAGAGACAGGAAGGGCCACATAAACCAAAGACTACATCAGCCTGAGACCAGATAAACTAGACGGTGCCTGGCTATGACCAATGACTGCTCTGACAGGGAACACAACAGAGAACCCCTGAGGGAGCAGGAGAGCAGTGGGATGCAGACCTCAAATTCTCATAAAAAGACCAGACTTAATGCTCTGACTGAGACTAGAAGAACCCCAGAGGCCATGGTCCCCAGATCTTCTGTTAGCCCAAGACAGGAGCCATTCCCAAAGCCAACTCTTCAGACAGGAATTGGACTGGTCTATGGGATAGAAAACGATACTGGTGAGGAGTGAGCTTCTTGGATCAAGTAGACTCATTAGACTATGTAAGCAGCTCCTGTCTGGGTGGGAGATGAGAAGGCAGAGGGGGTCAGAAGCTGGCTGAATGGACATGAAAATAGAGAGTGGAGAGAAGGAGTGTGCTGTCTCATTGGGGAGGGGGTAGCAACTGGGAGTATATAGCAAAGTGTATATAAATTTTCATATGACAGACTGACTTGATTTGTAAACTTTCACTTAAAGCACAATAAAAAATTTTAAAAAATAGAAGTAGGGAGAAAAGACACCTTCTGGAACTTCTATGATGAACAAATGTGTCTTGGAAAAAACACAACCAGAATGCTCCTTAGAAGCAAGGATGGCAAGACTGCGTCTTACATACTTTGGGCATGTCGTCAGGAGGGGTCAGTCCCTGGAGGACATCATGCTTGGTAAAGGAGAGTGTCAACAAAAGAGAGGAAGACCCTCAGCAAGATGGGTTGACACGGTGGCTGCAACAATGGGCTCAAGCATAACGTTTGTGAGCATGGCGCAGGACCGGGTAGTATTTCATCCTGTGGTACATAGGGTTGCTATTAGTCTGAACAGACTCCACACCACCTAACAACAACAACAACACTAACTAATTCTCATATGAATATAAGGAGAAAAAGAGAAGAGGAGGGAAGAGAGCAAAGTGGACACTAAACCCTGCAACCTCCGAGCTACTGGAGTTATTCATGCGGAATCCTGAAAAGCCGCACTTGCTGGAAAGTAGCAAGTATTTCCCTTTCGAAATCTACTAAATTTGTTTCTAAGATGGCAGGAGTATGGGAGATATGTTCATAAAGGAAAGATGTTCCTAGAGCATCTTTACTGCCGTCCATTTAGCAGCCTTAACCGTTGCGAATGCAGCTGAGAATTCAGTGTAAAAGAAGATTCTGAGCTTTAAGAAGACTATAAAACACCCCAGGAACTTTAATCTTAAACAAGTCTTTCACATCCTCATTTACAGTTCCATTTGATCTTAGTGCACTGTGTTTCAGTAAGAACCCTTGTCTTGCTTCTCACCCTTGAGAAAGCAACCAGGCCCTTAACCGTTCGCAACACCCAGGGACTCCTTTCTTAAACTGCCAGCCTCCATCTGCATCTCAGTACCCTATTTTATTTTCTTTATAAACATTGCTTCCTATTTGAAATTATAAAACTCCAGTGGTGGATTGATTAAGAGCTACGGCTACTAACCAAAAGGTCAGCAGTTCAAATCCACCAGCTGCTCGCTCCTTGGAAACCCTATGGGGCAGCTCTACTCTGTCGGATGTGGTCTCTATGAGTTGGAATTGACTCGATGGTAATGGGGTGGGGTTATTTGAAATTATATACTTTTCTGCTTGTTTATTTTTCTACAGTCTCCCATTTAAATGAAAACTCCATGAGAAAAGGAATTTTGTCTTGCTTGGTTATCGTAGTACCTCCAGTGCCTAGAAAGAAGTAAGGAGCTTCTGTTTTATAAATACTTGTAAAGGAATAATAAGAGAGGGGTCTCCAGTGATGCCATTAAGTCTTCACTATAAAGGTGCGTTAGTGTTCGTTTCCTCTCTGTAGGAAGAAATGTTTCTGTACATTTAGAATATCTTCCACCCACAAGGGATTGTTTGTTTGTTTTTACTGGAAATTCTCAGTCATCTGGAAAGATCTGAGATTGTGAAAGAGCCCTTTCTGCAATGGGGATACCAAGAAACATTGTAGGTTGTGAACAGGGAGGGGGTTACTTGTTTTTCCTTAGTGGATGAAAGGCGGCCACAAAGTTTTTTGCAGTTCAACTAAAGAGCTAATAAAATAGAAACAAAATACACATGTGCCAAGAGTTAAACAACAAGGCGGAAGTGGCTAAGGTTTGTGGTCTGTTACCACATGGCAACATTGAGCTGGAGCCAAAGTATTTTCTGTTCTCTCCAGACTGGATGCTGGACGGCTCTGCTTTGGAACAGACTGGGGATAAGCATGTTACAGAAAAGGAACTCCATGCTTGGTGCAGGGGTGTGAAAGTATCAGGGAAGACACATTTCAGCAAATTGTAAAGTTGAGAGAATTTAAAGTTTTCCCTACACAAGGGTCAGGCCCATGGGCCAAATCCAGTCCGCTGCATGCTTTTGTAAATAAAGCTTTATTGGAACACAGCCACACTGATTTGCTTACAAATGCTTTAAGGAATGTTTCCTGCTACAACAGTAGAGTTGAGTAGCTGCAAAGGAGACCACATAACCCACAAAGCCTAAAGTATTTACTATCTGGCTCTTTTCAGAAAATGTTTGCTCACCTTTGCCCTATCCCATGAATACAAAAAGAAATACAGTATGTTAAAACATAGGAAATCACTAATATTTGACTGCTGTGATCTAAAAAATTGCAGTGTCATATAATTCAATTTAACAATTTGCTCTTTGAAATCTGCTTCTTCAATAACTATCTCAAAATCACTTCACCTGTACAGGTTTTCTCAGTTCTCCCAAATACTCTCATCTCTCAACTTCCATGGAATTTTGCCCCTCCATCTGACAGATTCCATGTATGCATAATAGTCATTGTTTATATAGCTCCTCCTCTACTACTGGAAAGTTAATGGGCTCTAGAAACCACTCCTTTTCCTTGCATTCCCAACAGTTTCTGGAGCCATGTATTGGGTTCAATGATTAAAATTTACAGAATTGAGTAAAACAACATGTACAACATGGTGTGTCTGGGATCTAGAATGGTAATGCTACCAAATTCCTAGAGTATAAATAAGAGTTTTCTATACAGAAATGTTCTAAAGGACTCTCGAACGACTCATCGAACAAACATTTGTGAACCACTCGGGGCGAATATCAACTTACACATTTCTGGTAATTTACTATCTTCAGTGAAAGTTGAAGAAGTTCATTATCCCTTTCTTAGTCTACTGAGGGAGAGAGGGATAATCAGAGGCTTGATGAGAAGTCTGTCAATTATCAGGCCATTGGCAGCCAATTCTGAATAACAATCTTCAGGGAAGCCTAATAATGAACATGAAACAGAAATGTCAAAAGTGTAGTTCTAATTTGGAGCCCTGGTGGCTCAGTGGTTAAGAGCTCAGCTGCTAACCAAAAGGTCAGCAGTTCAAATCCACCAGCTGCTCCTTGGTTTGATGACATTTACATAAGGGCAACTGATTTGAATTTAATGAAATGATTTATTTATTTGGAGTTACCAAGCCATGTTTCCACTGAATAGCAAGGACTAACGATAGAAATTTTGGCTTCTTAGGAACAGTCCCGCCAGACAGACAGAAAAAGTTTGTGGTATCAATTTAAGAACACTTCTCTTTTTCTTGATCCAGTGGCCAGGGACATATTGGTGACCAGGCATTATGTATTTTCCAGAGACGCGTAAGACACTTATCATTGAATAACTTATCAGCCCTCTATTGAGAAGTCAGACCACAGCAGCCATGTGTTTTATAAAAGTTTGCTTTATTCAGGGAGGAATGTTCATTAAGACACTAAGGCTAGGGTTTGGTTAGGGGTAATATGGTTCTGGTTTTCCCATAATTGTATGGAAATTCCCTGGGTGAGATGCATGGGTCTGGGAAAAATCAGAACTGACAACGCTTAATGATTTCTGATTTTTCAAACCATCAGAATGCCCAGTGGTTTGTCCTTGAATATTTTTGAATCAAGCTTTACGTTGGTGAGGCCCACGGTAGGTAAACCATGCTTCTTGCCATGGGCTGTCTCTAAAATCTAAAAGGAATAGAATATGAGTTTGGTCAATGGGATTGGCAAAGAGAACAGGCTCTGGCGCATCTGGACATTGTTCATTCTGAAACCTTGTATTTGCTCATTAGACACGAACAATCAGGAAAACCTCTGCATTGGTGGGATATTTATGAGTCCTTTCAGGTTGAGTTTGGCCACAGTCCCATGTGAAGCAGTTGCACTTCTTCCTAAACAGACTTTGGATAAACAAGGCAAGCTGGGCTCCTCAAATGGTTTGATCTTTGCTGCATTGCCTTTTTTTTTTTTGCAGATTCTGACATCTGCAATGTAAACTAGAACTAAACCCATTGCCATTAAGTCAATTTTCTCTCATAGCAACCCTATAGGACAGAGTAGAACTGCCCCATACGGTTTCCAAGGAGCAGCTGGTGGATTCAAACTGCTGACCTTTTGGTTAACACTCCAGCTTTTAACCACTGCGCCACCAGGGCTCCTATATAAATGTCATAAGCATGATTTATACAGTTACATGTATCTTTATAACCTAGTCAGGGAATAACACAATATGATTTGTTTAATAAATTTAAAAAATCTGACCTTTAGGGAAATATTTTTTTAATCCAGACTAGCTATCAACATTATACAAATAATCAGTTACACAAGTAATTTCCAATCCTCTTAATAACTTATAAACAAAAAAACCAAACCAGCTGTCATCAAGTCGATTCTGACTCATGGGGGACCCATGTATTGCAGAGTAGAATTGTCCTCTGTGGGGTTTTCAAAACTGTAACCTTTTGGAAGCAGATCCCCAGGCCTGTCTTCTGAAGCATCTCTGGGTAGGTTCAAACCACCAACCTTTTGGTTAGCAGCCAAGCACTTAAACATTTGTGCTACCCAAGTACTCTTTTCATGGTATACGTGGAAAATTAAAATCCATATGTAATTGCATTAGGGAAGAAGAGAATGCCGAGAATAACAGAGTCAAATCTTGACTTTTTATTTCTAAAATATTCTCTAAAATCCAAATCAGGCTTCATGCTCCAGTTCTCCCCTCAGACACAGGCAGGCCCAGTCCTAGATGAAGGCTGCTGTAAACGGTAGTTAGATTTGGGATGGTTCACCTAAGAGAGAGGACTGGTGTTTTATCTCCTATCAACAGGTTAAGAGCCAAGAACCTCTCAGAGGTGCCCTGTACCCCAGTGCAGTATACTAGGAGAGGAAGCTGGGATTATCTAGGAAGAAAGGGCCTGAGACCATCCAGTGAGTCTCCTACAGACCCAGAGAATACAGGAGAGCATCCAAACATATCTTATGCCCTTGGGAGAGGCTTTGCATCAGAAGGGGCCTGGATAGCATGAGTGAGACAAGGCTGAGGCCCTGGGTGGAACCTATATACCAGCAGAGGGACAGAGGTCAATGGTCAGTGGTTGCTGTGAATGAGGTAAACGTCATCAGGTGTCAACAAAGGGCAAGGACAACTACAACAGCCCCTTTCCCTAACGCCATGATGTTCATACCACCCCTCTCCCCCCCCAAAAAAACAAACAAAGAAACATTTAGATGGCCATTCTGGGCTGACGAAGAATAAGGCGAAGAACACTAAATCAGTGGGATTTAAATTCTGAATTGATCAAATTTAAGCCTGCCTAGAAGTGACTAGATTAAGGCTGCTGCTTTCAAGCAGAACGAGGCTCAAGAGAGTAGCCTAGTTCTAGAAAAAAAGAGAAAGTCAGAGTTTTGCACACCTGCATTCCTCCCAGTGAAACTTGAAGATGATACACATGCAAAAGGTGATGGGATGAGAAGTCTATGAACTACTGTGGAACACTGAGCCAGCAAGGGAGAGCCAGATTCATTTCAGAAGCTGGGTCTGTCTTCAAAGGGTTTTGACACACCGACCTCTGGCTGGCCTGCACCTTCCTCTTAGAATAACCAGACAGACGAGTAAACACAGATCACAAGTGGACCACATTTTCCCATTCTTCTTCCAAATGCTTCGTGGCTTTTGGCCTCCTCTACTTCAGACTTTTCATCCAGGTTCTCCTGGATGATATTCAGGCCCCACAGAAGCTTCCTCACACCTCCCTTAGCCAAGCAATGGCTTAGAAAATAATGATAGAACATATTGGAAATTCCCAATATTGGTGAATACCTTCATCTGAAGCATTTCTCAGATTCATTGTCTAAAGTATCTGAAATCCCTACTATATCCATATCTTTTAATAAAATATTTTCCTTGCTGATTTCCTCCTTTATATGTTAATGTTTGGGAGTAAGGGCCCTACTAAGTCCCTAAAACTTCAGTCTTATCATATTCTTTCCCTCTATGACATGGGTGACCTTGAGAAGTGGCAAAACAGTGAGGTAAGAAAGTGGAGACCCTGAAAGGAGGAAGGATCACCCAGAACAGGCAGTTTGGAGGAGCTAGAGACAATGCATGTGACCGTTTTATTTCTTGAGGGTAGACCCAAGTGTGTTGTAAAAGTATCTTTGGGTGCTGCTAAAAGAAATGGGGAATTTTGAAATAAATGCTTTCTGAAGCATTTGTATTCTACAGTTTCAAGTCAGCCAAGCTGCACATCTATTGTTTTGGAATGATAGTCTAGAAATCTCTGTTTTACCGCTGAGTTTCAGATTCAGAACTAAAACCTAAACTCTTTTGCAAATAAGAAAACAACTCCCTTACACCAATAGAGCCCAAAAGCTAACAACAAAAAACCTTCATAACTGTCTTATCTGATCCTTTCTGCAGCACAGCCCAATAAGGGAGACAACGTATCCCAGTTTGAGCCTCCAGAAATTCATTTTTGATTTTTATTTATGGTGAAGAAACAGACGGTGACAAGAATGAAGGATCCCTGAGAAAGCCCCAGGAGCAACATCAGATGTAGGGAGCGGGAATGGGCAGCAACGCACACAAGTATCCCTGGGAGTAGGAGTAGCTGGTGGAAAATGTATAGCCCCTTGGAAACCATTTCAGTTCTCCTTTCACACCTGGCACATATGTATATGGTACCAGTGAAAGGAATTTTATTATTAAATTATACGTGTGGATTTGCACTTTTATTCTATCAGAATCAAACTAAATGTTATTTCACAACACTCCATAAAGTTAATGATACAGCGTGACTAGAGCTAACTCTTTCCTGAAATATGACATTCTTCAGGGACCCTGAAAGTATTAAAGAGACCAAATGTCAGGGCCAAATCATACCCCTGGAGTCACATAGAAGTTCCACAAGTACTTATACACTAGTGACATATGTATTCCTTGGTTTCTGTGAATTCAATCAGAAGGTTTATATGCAAAGCCCCTGGAAAACCAGGGGTACCATGGGGTCTGGGAGGCACCTAGATCCAGGCAGAGCAGTCAAGAGCCACACTCAACTTCAGGAAAATGACGACCTGGTCAAAGCAGAGAGAAAAGACAAAGATTTAAAATTAGAAAGGAAATCAAACTTCCACCACCTTGATGTCATATGTGGCACAATTTAAGAAATTAGAAAATCTGTTTGACATTGATCCCAGTTAATATTTTAAATCATCATTGATCAATAGCTTTTTTTTAAAAAAAAAAAAAAAAATCGGTTGCATTTTCTTGACCCTGTATAAGATTTTGAAAGGAACTTAATTCAGAATTTTAAAAATCACAAAAATTTTCTCCTCACTTTCTAGATTTAATTTGCATATGGTCTCATCATGATAAAAATGAATGCATTTGGGGCAACGTACACTATATAGAAAGGCTGTCTCAGTTATCTAGTGCTCCTATAACAGAAATACCACAAGTGGATGGCTTTAACAAAGAGAAGTTTATTCTCTCTCTCACATTCCAGTAAGCTAGAAGTCCAAATTCAGAGCAATGGCATCAGAGGAAGCCTTTCTCCCTCTGTTGGCTCTGGCGGAAGGTCCTTGTAATTAGTCTTCCCTTGGTCTGGGAGCATCTAGTGCAGGAACCTCAGGTCCAAAGGACACACTCTGTTCCCAGCTCTGCTTTCTTGGTGGTATGAAGTCCCCCTGTCTCTCTGGTCGCTTCTCTCTTTCATGTCTCAAAAGTGATTGGCTTAAGACATTACCTAATCTTCTAGCCCTCATCAATATAATTGCCACTAAACTGTCTTATTACATCATAATGATAGGATTTACAACATATAGGAAAATCACCTAAAATGGTGGACAATCACACAATGCTGGGACTTATGGCCCAGCCAAGTAGACAAATGTGTTTGGGGGACACAATTTAACCCATGACAAAGAGTAAATATGTATATATTTCTATGTACATATGTACGATGTTTTGGAGAAGACGTTGGAATAGGGTTCTAAAGGCCTGCCCAACTCTGCCACTTACTCTGGCATGCTAGGGGCCACTAGTAGCCCGGCCTGCGCTAACTTATCTAGCCTCTCTAGGCCTCAGTTTATTCATTTATAAAATAAGTGTAATCCACTTAACATACCTAGCTCTCAGGATTACTATGGGTGATAAATGAAACAACAAATATGAGGGCAATTTATTCTTAAACATTCATTTATTTTAGATTTGGTAATATATAGGCATAGATTCTATAATATATGATTAATCTATTGGCAATAAGCAGGCATGTAGCCTGTCTATTTTTTTCCTTTTTTGGAAGCCTGAGTCCTTCACAGTTGGGATGGTTATATGTGATTCAGCTACTTAAACTTTTTCTGGGCTCCTATGGCAAATCAGCTCTTAATACTTCGCAGAGTTTCACTACACTCAATCCTTACTTAATAAATGTTTCTAATGGTTTGCCAGCACTGCCCAGGAGCACCTTCCGTGATGACAGAAAGGTTCTATATTTGTGCTAACCAAAATGGTAGCCACTAGACATATTTGGCTATTGAGCCTTTGAGGTGTCATTGGTACAAATGAGAAATTGAAATTTTAATTAAATGTCAGTAGCCACGTGTGGTTAGTGGCACCACATTAAACAGCAGAGGCAGGCTAAAAGTTTGGAATAGTCACGTTTTGAATCCTGTTCTCAGCACAATCATTTCCTTTGTAACTTATATTACCAAGAATATGAAGCATCTGCACAGTGGCTGCCATCTCTGTAAAGGAGGGAGGTGTGTAAGACACTAAAGCACCCCAAGGCATTACACAGTGCCCATCCCTTCAGCCCCCACTCCAGTGACGGTGGACTCTCACTGCCAAAGAGGAGCCTTGAGAAGACAACACTTAACCAAAAAGAAAGGGCAGAAGTGAAATTTCCAGATTTGAGGCAGAAACATACGGTTAGGGAGAGGATTTTCAAGACATTTCATACAGACCGCTGTTCTCTCACCTCCACACATGACTCTGTCATCTCTTCTGGCTCCCATCCCTCCCAGCCACCATATACCCAATGCTCTGCTTATGCAGGACAGAACAGACTGCCATGGCAAAGATCAGGGCTACTTTCATAACATGAATCTTTCCAAAGAAGGAGTAGAGGCTGCAGTAGTTGCAGAATATACTGGATTGTGTCTGTGTGTGCCTGTGCGCATGTGTGCCCGTGTGCAGGCCCTCTCCCCTTATTTTTTTTAACAGCTCTGTAATTCCAGCATTGAACTTGAGGCTGATCATTATTTCCTTCTCTCATCATTTCACAATAAATCCAGACCAACACAGACAAGACTCCCAATGTCAACATTATTTGCTTTCCTTTCAGAGCAAGACACGTTCAGTCCTACACTATCACACATTTAGAGCAGATGTTCCTAAAAAGGATAAACCAGGTGCTTAACATATTTTATTCCAAGGGGTAATTTTAGAAATTATTGCAATCAATGAGCTAATAATAATGGTGGTAATGATGAGGCCAAGTTATTATTACCTATTACCTTTAATCATCAACAGCAACTCAATTGGACATAATTAGAGACATCATCATAAATAACGTGGAGCAGATGGAAGATGCTGGGCTTTGCTTTTCAAGGACTGAGTAGGAGGGTTAATGACGGAGCAATGGACATAAAGAATGGGCCACTTATGTCCCAAATCCACCCTGCACTTGAATCTTCCCTGTCTGATATCCATAAAAACAGAGTTGAAATTGACAAGATATAAACAATCAACCCCATACTTTCAAAGTTCACTCACTAATCTCACAATGTTCTTGTCCCCATCATTCATTGCAAGCCCCCCACCCCATTCTGCCCCATTTCTATCCACATGGGCTAAACAATGGCCTTGTTTATTTAGTTGTTTCTTTTAATTTCATTGGCATAAGAAAAGCAGGCACTAGTCTGTCCTGATCTTCCCCCAACCTCCTTCATTCCAGAAAAGCGTGCCTTCAGGGTGATTTCCACCTTTTGGAAACATGCAAATGCTTTCGTGAGTCGTTTAAGCATTAATTTAATATTTGGCATGAAATACAGAAAGAAACAACATCATCTCCTATTCCATAATCCAACAAAATTACTATTCCCTGTGTCTTGGTGACTGTTTTACAGGTACAGAGGAGTACGCTACCATGTGAGACATAGTTAGGAGTTCAAGAAAGGTAATTTGATGTAGAGAAAAGAGCGTGGGCTCTTGTAGACCAGGGGTAATCCCTAGAACTGCCACAAGTTAACCTCTGTGAGCTTCTGCTCTATGACTGAAATGGTGAGCTTGGGTTAGCAACCCCCTTTCTGTGCACCAGTGGCATCCCCTCAATAAAAGCACTCTTTACATTGGACTACGGTTATGGCTTTATTTTTCTGTCTCACCCATAGACTTGGAAAAGATACCGATTTTTCCCTTTGTTTATTCTTGGCATCCATCTTAATTTCCTAGCATTACTGTAACACAAATACCGCAAGTGGGAAACTCTAAAGAGCAAAATTTTATTTTCTCTCAGTTCTGGGGGTCAAACGTCCAAATCAGGATCTTGGCAGTGTTGATCCCTTCCTTGCCAGTAGCTCTGTGTATTCCTTGGTTTCTTGGCAATCCTCACATAGCATCTGTCTTCCCCGTAGGTACATGCACGTCTCTGTGTCTTTGTTGCTCTTTATGTAACTCAGAAGTGATTAGGTTTAGGATCCACTCTACAATGGTATGATCTCAACTGATTGATTATATTACATTAGATTCCATTATGGAAGGTGATTACATTACATTACATCCACAGATATAGGGTTCAGGATGCCAACACGTATTTTGGGGGGACAGAATTCAGTCCACAACAGTATCTGACATAATACTAAGCACTCAGTAAGCGTGAATTTTCATATCCTTTAGGAAGTTTCGGTCTAAACAAGCAGACAAGACCAATAGCCACGAATGAGAGAGTGACACAAGGGTCATGTCCCAGATGCAATATTGAGTCAGGAGAATCAATTGGGGTCCAAATGTCCAAGCAAACCTATTGGGAAGGAGTAGGATTGAGCTGGGCGTTGAAGGTTGATGCTAAAATTGTTACAAAGAGAGTTCCCAGATTACCTCCTGTATTCTCAAACAATTACCTTCTTCTCTTTGTGTTTTAGTTCTTCATCAGTTAAATGTCAATAATATTTGATCCTTAAGAACCACGTAGAGATGAGTTTTATTTTTATTTTTAGTAGATGTACTTATTTTCACCCAAAGATTAAACAGCATATAAATACTATAATGATACTCATATTGAGGAACAAAATAATAATGATGTGAATATTTACGTAATAGTCACTTTTGTGGTCTTTGAAGGGAGTTTTTACTCAAATATCTCTAAATAAATAAATACATATGGTCTGTAAATATTTCCAAAAGAACTTTTCTTCACTGATAGCCACACATACCTTACTATAGAACTGAAAACAAGTTCGGTTCACTTAAAATTTTATGGAGTCATAGTCTTTTTTATTTTCTTAATCAGAATTCTCATCTAAGCCAATAGGAATTTGATATAAAAATTAATAGCAGGATATAAGCATATAGAATCTTAATAATATCTTTACGATCTATTGGTTTCTTTGTGATGTGCCAAACATAGCCAAGATTTATTGATGGATACAATATTTGGGGGTATAAAATTTTATATATGTTTTCCTTTGCTCAGTTAGCAAAGTCTAAAGTTAATGTTGTCATGAGATTTCTCTTAGCAATGGCCAGTTATCATGGCCAAAATGGATGCTTTCATTTTAATTATCTGCCTAATGTTCTAATTCTTCACAATATTTCATACAAGTAGCGAAATTCAGCTGGAGTAAAATCTTTAATTGGAAAAAATCCCCTTTATAACTGCTATACACAATATATGTGTGATACGAAAAGGGATATGTGAACTATGAAAGGGCATGAGAAGATGTATAAGAAAATCTCAGTCCTCAGTAAGGTTACATTCTTGTTGGTAAAGGGAATAGAAGGGAGAGAAGGCTAAGAAAAAAATAACAAAGCACTATAGCCCATTTCCCATTGCTGTTATTTCAATTCTGACTCATAGTGACCCTTTAAGACAGTAGAACTGTCCAATAGGGTTTCCTAGGCTGTAATGAAGCAGACTGCCACAACTTTCTCCCACGGAGTGGCTGGTGGGTTTGAATCACTAATCTTTCAGTTAGCAGTGGCGCACTTAACCCTTGTACCACCAAAATTCCTTCAAAGCACTATAGAAATAACTGAAATGAGAAAGAGAAACTCAGGTTCCTATGAAACCTCCAAGAAGAGAGAGATTGTATTCAGTTGGGGAGATGAAAAAGAAGCATAGATTAGTTGGACTAAGGGAGACTTTTGACCAGAAGATTTCAAAGGGTTTTCACTGCAGAGCAAAAAGTTTGAGCAGTGATATGGAATCAGGAAAACACAGAGGAAGCAATAAGCATTTCCTCTATTTTTTTTTTCTCACCAGAGAAATACTAGAAAATAAAGTCAGAAAGATGGATTTGACCCACATTCTTGAGAGTGTTGAATATCAGGCTAAATACTTCCAGCTTATTACTTGTGAGAGACCACTGAAGATTTTTTTCCTCTTTTTTTCTTTTAAGCAAGTAGTGGCCTACATTAATTTATTACTTATTATTATCCCACTCTTCACTTCTAATTTCTCACCAAAACCAACCTATTGCTGTAGAGTCAATTCCGACTCATAGTGACCCTGTAGAACAGAGTAGAACTGCCCCATAGGGTGTCCAAGGAGAGGTTGGTGGATTTGAACTGCCAACCTTTCAGTTAGCAGCCAGGCTGTTAACCACTGTGCCACCGGGGCTCCAATTTCTCACATGCCCCCATAAATTCTAGATTATACTATTGTTGCAGCACTTTATTCCTAGTTCTCCATGCTATCAGGGCTTCCCCATTCCGGGACAGCCACCTCCATGCTGGCCTTCTCCTCTCCTATCCCAAGTGATTGATCTAAGTAGAAATCCCCTTTTAAGAGAAAGCTTAAAACCCTTCAGTAGGCCCCTCTGTCCTGCAAGATAACATTTAAAACCTTAGTATATAAGCTCATCGTCTTCTGAACTTGACCTACCTGTCTACTAGCATCCCCACAAACACACATCCTCTGTGCCTCTATACTTTGGCCTGGAATTCCTCACTGTCCCATTAAACACCATGATTTCTCACACCCCCATACCTCTGTGTGGGTAGCCTCCTGGTCTGCCTGAGGAAACCCTACTCACCCTCAGCTCAAATGTCACTTCCTCCATGAAGGCTTTCCTGAAAATTCCCAGCCTTGTCCCTCCCATTGAGTCAATAACCTCTGCATAGTACCATCTAAGATCTCTGTAACTCTACTTCTCACATTTCTTTGTTTCTGATTGCACGATATTCTTCCCACTGGGCTGGGCAGCGCCATTTCTTATTGTTCTTCGTAGTCTTAGTGCAGGCACTCAATACATAATGGTTGAACAAGTGAATTCATCTGTTTTTATCACTCCAACTTCCTGAGAATAGCTACGGCAGACAAGAGGAAAGAGCTTTAGAGAAATGAATACGACAGTGATGTATTAGGTAAATTGGATGAGAGACTGCAGGTTTGGAAGGAGGGGGAGAAGATGATGGATTCGGCTTTGAACACGGAAAATATGCCTTTGGCATCCCCTGCAATCAGGGCCTGCTTTTGAGGCTGCAAGTGATTCTGATTAGACAGGAACAGAGAATTAAGTCGTCCTTTTCACTTCCCAGGCCAAACACGACCATCTCTTTTGATAACTTCCTTCAAGACGACTCGGAATTTCTTTACTCCTCTCTCTCTTATCCAAATATTTCCTTGAACAAGAACTCGAATTGGGCATGTTTTCAGATCCTGTATCTCTGAATGCGTGTGAGCCCCGGGAGAAGGAAACAGAAAGTGATTTGCAACCTGGCGCTAGAAGGAGTGCAACTGTCAAGGGGACCAGGGATTGTTTTTGTTATTACTGCCTTGCTTCAAACCCTTGTCTGTTTATTGTCATTGTCTTGTCCCCCTTACTGATACTCAATCCAGTTCCTCATCACAAGTGTGAAAGGAAACCTGGCCAAAGTCACCCTAAGGAGATTTTGGAATCAATAATGGATTCATCCTGAGATACAACACCACATCTGTTAGATATTTGGAGGCGCTGTCCATCCGGCCTTCAGGGATACTTAAGCAGTCAGGCTCCTTTCTCTCTGGAAGGCTATAAAACACAGAGAGTTAAGAAGTGGCAGGAAAGTGCTAGTGATGCCTGCTTAAAAGGGCAAGTGCAATGAATTGTAGGGTGCGTGTGTTTTACAAGGGAAGATTGGTGCTTAAATGTAGCGGGTATTCTTGAACTCATTAACACAATTTGCATAAAGACAATAGAGGGAAGTAACGTGTATTACATTAAAACTAGTTATGTTATGAAACTGTTCAATTTGTGTAAGTGATTTTAAGAATTTTAGATTGGTCTCTCCTATTGTAAAGTGAAAAAAAAAAAACAAGTTCTATTAAGTGAGTTTAAAGACAATCTTCATGGAAAACCTTATTGCTTCTCGTCACAGCTGTTCTGGTGAGGGTTCCAGTGAAATATCCGAACTTTTTTTCCCCATAATAATAAGGCTTACCAATAAGAAAATCAAGACCAGAGAGGGAGGAGGGGAAGTTGGAGAGAAACAGAAAAAATTGGGGGAAAGTTGCTATAGAAATGAGAAAGAGCACAGGGGAACGGAAGAGAAAAGTGTAGAGAAAGCTTGTTGTTATTGTTGTTATGTGCCATCGAGCTAATTTTGGACTCACGGTGACCTCATGTGACAGAGGAGAACAGTCACATAGTGCAGTGTTTTCTAGGCTCTAATCTTTATGGGAGCAGGCTGTCAGGTCCTTCTCCCACAGAGCCACTGCATGGGTTCAAACCACCAACCTTTCAGTTAGCAGCCCAGTGCCACCAGGGCTCCTTAAAGAAAGCTTAGGAGAGGAATAAATGATGAAAAAGAAAGAGCAAGTAAATTAAAAACTGGCCTTAAACCAAAACCAGACTCACTGCTGTCAAGTCGAGTCCTACTCATGGTGACCCTACAGGACAGAGTAGAACTGCCCCATAGGGTTTCCAAGGAGTGCCTGGTAGATTTGAACTGTCAACCTTTTGGTCAGCAGCCATAGCACTTAACCACTATGCCACCAGGGTTTCCAGAGGAGCCTTAGTTAATGGAAAAATTAAACAGTCCAAAATTGCCTTTAACTCGATAGCAAAAGAAATCCAAAGCAAGACAACAGTGGCAACAAAGTTTTATTCATATATATATATATATATTCCATTTAGAAAATTCAAAGTTTATCAAAGTAAATTAGCAAACTGTATACTTGAAACAACATTTTAAAAATCAAAACCAAACCTTAGAATTTGAAGGGAGTCTGAGAAAAGAGAGGTGTATGACGAGGAGAAAAGAAAAATTAGGAGAGAGAACAATAGAAGAGAAGAGAGCAAGAGAAAGCCAGTAACTAAACAAAAGTTGGAATATTTGTTTTATGAAGTACTAATAATTTGCGAAGGGTTATTTGTCATTGCTGAATTTAGAAATTTATTATCCTATATTAACAAGAGACCAAAATGTCTAGAGTCATTGGCTTGGAGTGTTTTTAAAATGCTCCTTCATCCAGAGGACAGTGACCCAAGTTAACAAGAGGTCTCGTTCTTAAAGGGGAGGAGAAGGGGGCTTTAAATCTGCCAGTTCCCATGCTCACTACCCTGCTAATGGCCAAAGAGCGCCTCTGGGGGCTGAGGAGGCTTTGAAGTCAAGAAGAGTTTTGGATGGGGAAGGAGGAGGAGTGGCTATGGAAGAGACAATGAGAATTTATTGCCAAGACCTTTGGGGAGTTTCACATACAAGCCCTAAATTAACTCTTAATGCCTATGAAATTCTGGGCTGTCACCCACTTTCTTAACTTTATTGCTTTGGTGTTTGCTGAGCCCTTTACATGTCAGGAGGGACTAATCTCTGATCTTTGCAATTTCGTTAAAATAACACAGTGAAAAACATATATGCTTCAAATTTCAGGATGAATCTTAAGAAGGCAGGAAAGGGGCACCATCATCTGTTCACCTTACATCTAAGAGAAAGAGAACCTGGAAACACTTTGGAACTGTGTGAACCGTCTAGAATGCGCGCCATTAAGGAGGTTCGCTACCATCAGAGACTCCCCCCTCGCCCCCTTGCAAACCATCCACTTTCTACACTTGCAGTCACAGTGAGTTTCCCTGTAGTGCTGGATCTGTATCCCACTTACACCCTCAGCCATGCCCTCTCACACCTTCCAGCCTCACTGAACTGCTCTTCTGGCAGAAAACTCTACTCCTTGCTGGGTCTTGATTTAGGCCTTGCTTTCTGGAGAAGTCTTCCTGACCCTCCAGATGATGTTAGCATTCCCTCACCCTGTTCCCAGCTCCCCAGATCACTTTCTGCTTACCTTTCTGTCATAGATTGAATTGCGTCCCCCCAAAATATGTGTGTCAATTTGGCTGGGCCTCAATTCCCAGTACTGTGTGATTGTCCACCATTTTGTCATCTGATGTGATTTTCCTATGTGTTGTAAATCTTGTCACTATGATGTTAATGAGATGGATTAGTAGCAGTCATGTTGATGAGATTTATGAGATTAGATTGTGTCTTAAGCCAATTTCTTTTGAGATATAAAAGAGAGAAGCAAGCAGAGAGACATTGGGGATCTCACACCACCAAGAAAGCAGCACTGGAAGCAGAGAGCTGCTTTCGACCTGGGGTTCCTATTTGGAGAAGCTCCTAGACCAGGGGAAGATTGACAAAAAGGATCTTCCTCCAGAGCCAACAGAGAGAGAAACCCTACCTCTGGAGCTGATACCCTGACTTTGGACTTGTAGCCTCCTAGGCTGTGAGAGAAGAAATTTCTTTTTGTTAAAACCATCCACTTGTGGAATTTCTGTTAGAGCAGCACTAGATGACTAAGACACCTTGTCATATCACATGCGAACTGGACCACAACTGCCTGGTTACCTGTCTTTCCCCCACCAGAATGCAAGCTTCTTGAAGACCGGTATGTGTACTGTTTGCTGCCATCTCCTCAGCATACAGGGCAGTGTCCGTACAGCATCTGGCACTCAAAATGCTTTTTGAATTAATATATTAATGAGGTTTAAAATCAGGTCTTGACTCTAAAACACTTGTTCTCTCTGCTTCATCATGCTGTCCAAGGTACTGTATATTATTGTGGTCGAAATGGGATTTATATTTAAAAGGCACAGTCCTGGACTCCACCCTTGGTCTCTCTCCTAATGATGTCTTTATGCACCGATGTTTGAGTTGCATCTGATTCCAGGGGTAAAACTAATATCTACCTTTAAGGGACCTGTGACCTTTCCATTCATTTATTGAGCATACAAATTAGTGTGCTTGTCATAGAGGATAAAACGGTGAAAATAACAGAAAAAAAGATTCTGACCTTCGAGAGGTTTAGATTCCAGCAGGGTGACACACATTAAAGCACTAATTACAGAAGGTGCTATGAGAGTGTGAGGAAATCCTGGTGGTACAGTGGTTAAGTGCTACGGCTGCTAACCAAAAGCTCAGCAGTTTGAATCCAGCAGGCAATCTTTGGAAACTCTATGGGGCAGTACCATTCTGTCCTATAGGGTCACTAGGAGTTGGAATCAACTTGATGGTGAGTTTTTTTTTTTTTTTTTAATGAGAGCATGGAGGAGGAACCCCTGCCCAGCATCCCTTGAATAAGGGCAGTTTGGACTGAAACAGTGAAAGATTTGTAGAAATTAACAAGGTAAAGAGGGAAGATGACAGGAAATGTCAGGAAGTGAAAAGAGCCTGTGCAAAGGTCCTGAGGTAGAAAGAAATCAGAAATGTTTGACAAACTGGAAGAAAGTCAGTGCGACTGAAGTCCACTGAGAGAGGGAGAGAATGACATGAGATGAGGCTGGGAAGAAAGATGGAAGGGATACATGCTCATGCCACCGTTCCCATTGCCTAAGGATATCCACAGCTCGCAGGGTTTTATGTGTATATTTAAGAAATGTTTGTTGCGGTCGTTGTTGGATGTTGTCCAGTTAGCTCCAGCTCATGGCGATCTTCCGTACAACAAGGAAACGTTGCCTGCTCTGTCTTCGTGATCACTGGTATGTTTGAGTCCATTGTTGTGTCTACTGTGTCGATCCCTTTCATTGAGGTTTCCCTTGTTTTCTCTGATCCTTCTACTTTAGATCAAGCTACCTCTTTACTGTCAGCAGGGGCATAATAGACCATAGTATGGATATACTTTTATTTACTTAACCTGAGTGCTACTAGTAGACCTTAAGGTTGTGTGCTGGGTTTTTTTTGTTTATGTTTTTGCTACTACAAAATTGTTGTAACTATCTTCCTTGAGCATAGTAGTTGGCTGATAATAAGTTAATTTTAGGGGGGAAAGTGACTTTCATGACATGAGCGTATTAGAACCATTTAAGATTTATGAATAATGAATCACATTTTCTTGCCTCTAGCCCAGAGGGAAGAGCCCTGGTGGCACAGTGGTTAAGTGCTCGGCTGCTAACTGAAAGGTTAGTGGTTCGAACCCACCAGCTGCTCTGAGGGAGAAAGATGTGGCAGCCTACTTCTATAAAGATTACGGACCACATAGGACAGGGTAGAACTCCCTATGAGGCAGTTCTACCCTGTCCTATATGGTTACTATGAGTTGGAATCAACTGGAAGGCAGGTCTCCCTCTCTGGACTGGATATAGCTCCTGGACATGGCAGTATTGTACGGTGGTTGAAAACTCTGACTCTGGAGCCCCTGCAATTCCCGGCTCTGCCACATACCAGCTGTATGCCTTGGAGCAAGTTTCTCAAGCCTCAGTCACCTCATCTATATAAAATTTTTTTTTTTTTTTTTTTATATAAGAGGAGGTTAAAATATTATTTGCCACGTAGGGTCGTTGTGAGGATTGAGTGAGGCAGTACAGCAAAGCAACTGCCTAACATGGGGTTCACTCAGTCAATTTAGTTATTGTTATTATTTATCAAAGCCAAGAGAAGTATGTAATAATAGCTTTCGTTAAATACATTCTGTGTCCAAGAGTCTTATCTCTGCCTCTGATTTGTGTGAATTCATTCAAGCTTACAGCAACTCTGTGAGCTAAGTCCAGTTATTCCTTTTACCTGAGGCCCACTGAGATTAAATAACTTACAGCTCCTAAGTGGCAGACCCAAAGCATGAGTGTAGGCAGTCTCGTTGTGCCTGTGAGCCAGAAATTTCCACAATCCCAGAACCACATCATGTTTCTGCTAGGAGGGAACACAGAGACCAATGTCACTTTATAGACTGAGAAAATTGAGGCCCAGAGGATTGATATGACTTACTTCCAGATTACATTTTAACCTGAGAAAAGTCAATGATCATTAAAAATATGTATCATGCTGGAATATTTTGGAATTGTATCTTACATATAAACTTTCATTTAGAAGACCAAAGGCAAGCTGACTTTTGGATATTGATCAGTTCTTACACAATCCTCTTTTATTATTTAAATGTATGTTAATCCCAAACATAGGGATTTGATTCTTCTTGAAATGTTCATCAGTGTATCAATGAAGGGAAGAGCAGAGAAAAGTCCTGGCAAAAGGAAAATCCAAAGGAATTTTGTTTTAAGTGTCAAATATTTGGTGACAATTAGCAGAATCAGCTCTGCTCTCTAGACCCAATTGGCTTGTTAATGTCACTGTTACTATATTTGAGATCTACATTGTTGGCAGTGAATTCCTTTAGTTTGTAAATAAAGCACCAACTACCAGATAAATCTCTCTATTCTATACACTGACAGTTTATTTTTCCTCCCAGCTTATAATTACTACTGAAAATTCTTTCAAATGCACAATTGTTGTTCGCTGCCATTAAGTTGGCCCTCAACTCATGGCGACCCCATGCACAAGAGAATGAAAACACTGCCTGGTCCTACGCCATCCCATGATCACTTGCAGACTGGGTCCTTATGATCCATAGGGTTTTCACCGACTGGTTTTCAGAAGTAGATCACCAGACCTCTCTTACTAGTCTGTCTTAGTCTGGAAGCTTTGCTAAAACCTGTTCAGCATCACAGCAACACGAAAATCACCTTTGACAGATGAGTGGTAGCTGTGCATGAGGCGTACTGGCTGGGAATCAAACCCCGGTCTCTCATATGAAAGGTGAGAATTCTACCACTGAACCACCAGTGTCCCCAAAAGCACTACTGTCGTTAGTTGCCATTCAGTCATTTCTGACTCATGGTGACCCCATGTGTGCAGAGTAGAACTACTCCATAGGGTTTTCGAGGTGGTGATCTTTTGGAAGTAGATTGCCAGGCCTGTCTTTCCAAGTGCCTCTGGGTGTCTTTGAAAGGCCGACCCTTCAGCTGCTCGTCAAGCTCTTAACCTTTGGCACCACCCAGGGACATCAATGTTCTACTAACCAAAAAAAAAAAAATCAAACCCATTGCTATTGAGTCGATTCTGACTCATAGCGACCCTATAGGACCGAGTAGACCTGCCCCATATGGTTTCCAAGGAGCAGCTGGTAAATTTGAACTGCTGACCTTTTGGTTAGCAGCCGAGCTCTTAACCACTGAACCACCAGGGTTCCAATGCTCTACTAGATGCACCCAAAAGAACAGTTGAATGCACAGCAGAAGCTCCTAGGTTAGCAGATAAAGCAGTGTGCTCTAGGGTGAATAGTAAAGAAATCAAAGTTAAGAGTGTTATAATCCAGGCTTTCCCGCCAACCTACTGCGTGACTTTTGTCAAGTCTTTTAATACATCTCGGGGTCAGTTTCTTGATCTATGTATGTGGCACTAAGGATTTACCCTATCACACACTCCTAAATTGCTGAGAGAATTCAAACAATGGATATGAAAGTGCCTTGCGTTGTTTTATCATCTTAAGATTATATTATTACAGAACCTTCTTGACCCATCATTTCCTCCCTTCTTGCCCTGGCTTTAGCCTTCTCATCATTCAAGATGCAGCTCAACTGAGCTTTAGAGAGGAAGCCTTCTCTAAAGCCTCCATTTTCACACACAGCACATTATTTAGTAAATATTTCTACTTATCCGGTCCCCAGTCTGCCTCTGTTACTAGAATGCAAGCTCTGGAAGACCAGGAGGCTAGCCTTATTATTATTATTATTATTGATCAGTTAACAAGGCTCCTGCATGGTGTAAACAGTTTGCATTCAACTACTAACCTAATGTTTGGCGGTTCGAACCCACCCAGCGATGCTGCAAAAAAAGGCCTGGTGATCTGCTTCTATAAAGACCATAGCCTTGAAAACCCTATGGAACAGTTCCAGTCTGTAACACATGCGTTGCCATGAGTCAGAATCAACTCTATGGCAATGGGTTTGGTTTGGTTTTTTAAACAGTCAACAAAGGTTTATCACGCACACATTCTACTCTCACAGGACTCGAGGGATAGGAATTAAGAGATGACTAAAACCTAGTCCCTGGCCTCAAAGACCTCACAGTCAATTGGAAGGAGCAGAGTAGAAAATGAATGGTTAAAATATAGTGTCGCAAATTCAGATCTGCACTGGGTGCAGTGACTATGCAGCAGAAACCCAACTCTGTGGGTGCTGCAGAGTATAAGCCATTCTCCGGCGGATCTACTGAAGGATTTCTTTGGCTTTCACTCATTCACTTTCAATGGGGTCTCTAACAGGTATTTAGCACCAGACTTAAACTCCTAGTCTGTCAGAAGGAAGTTTACTATCACCTCCCACCAAGCACTAGTGATGTCCTCCAGGCATTTCTCACAAATTCCGGTGACCAAATAACTTTGGCACCATTGACCACACACCCAGGTGGTGCTATATATATATAGGCCTCATAACAGCAGCTAATGAAGCACTCCCTTTGGCTACATAAAGAGCAAAGCCAAAGTCACCTCTGGCACCCACTGTGAGGTAGGCTTAGCTCAGAGTAGCCTGTAAGTTAAAGTCTTAGCTACTTTTAGCCTATGTTTCATTAGTATAGTCACATTTAGAAATAATAGTGCACATTTTCAATAATGATAATACCTTATACCTGCAGGATGCTTTACATTTTGCAAAATACCTCCACCTCCATCATCCTATTTGACTCTTCCAACCACTCATTGCAATGGGTAGAGCAGGGATTATTTTCTTTATAGATGAGGAAGCTGAGGCTAGATGATTACACTAACATCCAAGTCTCCTGACTGCTAACCCAGTGCTCCCATAGCTGTACCCCACTGCAGGACAATTGCAGACGAAGAGAAGAGGAGAAACCCAGTAGTTATAGTGCCCTTACTTTCCATGAGTCAGTTCATGTCTGCAAACATTCCCTTTAGGCTGGACCACCAACAAGGCACTATGCTGGGTGCCAGAAGAGGGAAACTGGAGCAAGACCACCCCGACTTTCAGAAATACCTTATCTGGTAAGAGAAATGGGTCAGGCATGCAATTATCTGCATGAAAGAGCAGAACGATGAAGTGCCATAAAAATTCTTGAAGCTTTTTTTGTTTCTTTGTAAATAAATCTGATTATAACTAAATATATGCAGGCCTAAGTAAGGTAAAAGACAAGGACTTGGAGTCCCTGGGTGGTATAACAGTTAACACCCTTAGCTGCTAACCAAAGGGGGGTGGTTTGAGCCCACCCAGAGGTACCTTGGAAGAAAGGCCTGGAGACCTGCTTCCAAAAAATCAGCCATTGAAAACCCTATGAAGCACAGTTCTACTGTGACACACAAAACTGACTCAATGGCAGCTTTTTTTTTTTTTTTTAAAGCAGAGGTGAAAGCCAAGGACTTGGGCAGAACTGAGCAGTGGTAGATTCTATGCCTCCAGTAGGGCATGACAGGAATTGGGAAGACAAGTGTTCTCTGGAACTGGCAATTCATTGCTGCTACTTGGCTTTCCATTAGTGCAGGTTAGTCGAAGACACAGTTCATTCACCCATAACGTTTGCAGTAAGCTGGGGCAACAATTGCCAAGCCAGGCCCAGTGAGCTGAGCAGTCAATGGGAGTCATAGGAGCTTAAACTACTGTGATGGTTTTGCACTCTGTTATAAACAGAGATGACTTCAGCCAGGAGGAGCACTTATACTGGCACTTAATTGATGTGGTTGACTTGATGAGCTGAAGTGGTTCAAGGTCAGATTCAAATGTGGGAAGATAAGAATGTTTTAACCATTCCTGTAGTTTTTGTAGAGTCGATTCCGACTCATAGTGACCCTAGAGGACAGAGTAGAACTGCCCCAATAGGGTTTCCAGGGAACAGCTGGTGGATTCACACTGCTGACCTTTTGGTTAGCACCCAAGCTCTTATCCACTGTGCCACCAGGGCCCCACAGAATGTTTCAGTATCCCTGAATTCCCTCTTGTATATATTTTGCAATCATTCATGTATTCATTCCTTTAAAAGATATTTATTGATTACCCAATATGTGTCAGGCAAGGGTTAAGTGCTGGGGATCTAGGGAAGAAAAAAGACACTGCCAGGTGTCTTCATGAGAAGAAAACGACACTGAGGAGAAGAAAAAGACACTGCCAGGTGTCTTCATGAAGCTTATGTTCTGATGAAGGAGACAGATATGACTTAAATAACTTTTTCCAAATAAACATGAAATTCTAATTATTATAAATTCTGTGAAGGAGGAGTATATGGTGTTATAAAAAAAAAAGTAAAATAGAGATATTTGATGTAGTCATAGATTCAGAAAGAAATTTATCTATGATCTGCAAATTGAGTTGGGATAAAAAAAAAAAGTCAGGTGAATGGAGTGGAGGGATATTGAAAGACATTAGAGGCTATGAGTCAGCATGTAAAAGCATCCAGTAGTGGGCAAGAGGATACAGCATTAAAGCAACTGGGAGAAGACATGTGAAAGAGCATAGAGAGTGAGGCAGCATTAGAAAAGTGGCTGGAATACCTGTGTGGTTCAGCATGAGGGGTGTCAAGAGGGTGAGCAGAGTAGCTAGATTAGATGTAGCCCGGCTTCCAGATTAGACTCCAAGATAAAGCATGGAAAACAGATTGTAAAGAGGCAAGTGTGGATGTGAGGTCCACTTTGGAGTCTGTTCATGGTTAAGAGCTAAGGGGAAATTAGACCAGGCTTATGGAGGGGTAGAAGACAAGTCAATGAATCAGACAGATCATTAGGATACAGACTCAATAGCCCTTTGCAATGCATTGCAACTGGGGGATGAGGATGCACGAAGCATCAAGGATGGTTTTTATTATAGTAAAGCAGTTGCAGCTCAACAGATGAAGACAATCCCAGAGACAGTGGTTAAGTGCCACAGTGGCAGTTCGAACCCACCAGGCGCTCCTTTGAAGCCCTATGGAACAGTTCTACTCCGTGCTATAGGGTCACTATGAGTCAGAATCGACTCGATGGCAACAGGTTTGAGTTGTTTTTTTTTTTTTTTTGCTTAGTGACTAATGATGTTGGGCATCTTTTTGTGTGTTTATTTTCCAACTGTGTTTATTTTCCAATTATGTATCTTCTGTGTTTAAGAGTTTCTTCAAATCTTCTGCCCGTTTTTTTTTTTTTAACTAGGTCGTTTATTTTTTCACCAGGAGTCCCTGGGTGGTGCAAATGGTTAACATGTTTGACTATTAACTAAAAAGTTTGGAGGTTTAAGTACACCCACAAGCACCTCTGGAGAAAGGTGTGGTGATATACTTTTGAAGAATTAGCCATTGAAAACTCTTGGAGCACAGCTCTATTCTGACACACATGGGGTCACCATGAGTAAGAATATTCTGGATATAGGTTCTTAACATATATATGATTAACGAATATTTCCTCCTAAGTCTGTGCCTTATCTTTGGTTTCTCTTAACAGGGTCTTTCAAATAGCAGAAATCTCCGATTTTGATGAAGATCAATTTATTTTTATGATTTATGTTTTCGATGCCATATCTAAGAAATTTTGCCTAAGCTAAGGTCACAAATATTCTCGCCTAGAAGTTTTATAGTTTTTGAATTTGTGTTTAGGTCCTTGATCCATTGGAGTTAATTTTTTATATGGTACAAGATATGAATAAAAGATACATTTTGTTGAAAAGGCATTCTTTCTCCACTGAATTGTCTCTGGTCCTTTGTTTAAAGTCAGTTGTCCATACATGTGTTAGTCTATTTCTGGACTTTCTCTTCTGTTCCACTGACCTACTTATCTATGTCTATACCATACTAAATTGACTACTGTAGCTTTAAAATGTCTTAAATCAGTTTAACCTTTCAATTTTTTTCTGGTTTTTCAAAATTGCTTGGGTATTTCAGGTCCCTTGCATATCCATACGAATTTTAGAATCAGTTTTTCAACAACAACAACAAAAAAAGCCTACTGAGATTTTGATTTGGATTGCATTGAAATTATAGATAAATTTGGAGAGAAATGACATCTTAACTATTGAGTTTTCTGACCCATGAACAAGGCGTATCTCTCTATTTATCCAGGTCCTCTTTAATTTTTCACAGGAATGTTAGTTTCAGTGGATAGGTCTCAGACAACTTTTACCAAATTTATCCATAAATATTTCATAATTTTGGCATTATTTTAAATTTTTTTCTGATTCTTCATTGCTATAATATAAAAATGCAATTTACTTTTGTATATTGGTGTTTTTCCTGTAAACTTATGTATTAGACTAGTAGCTTTATTATAGATTTCATTTGATAGTCTACATAGATGGCCATGTCAACTGTGAATGAAAACACTTTTATTTCATATTTCTCGATCTGAATGCCCTTTCTTATTCTCATTGAATTGACTAGAACCTCCAAAACAATATCAAATAGATAAGGTGAGAGCAGACATTTTATCTTGGCCCTGAGTTTAGGAAAAAAACATTCAGTCTTTCAACATTAAGTATGATATTAATAGTGTGTTCTTCATAGATGGCCTTTATCAGGTTAAAGAAGCCTCAGGTAGTTTCCTGTCACGCGTGTTCTGCTCAGTACTCTGCTGAATACAAAAGGAGGGCCCTCTGCAAATCCTGGATTTTTTTCTCCAAACAACTCTCTCTTCTTTGGTGCTCTGCTCTGTGAACTCTAGCTGCCTTACACTTCAAGGTCTTTCAGCTCTATTTCCTGAACTGAAGGAGACCACCAGGCTTTTCCTGGGTTCCATCTTTCTGCACTTTGGCTTGGAAATTCATTCAAGTCAATAAGCTGGAGCAATCAAAAGGCTCATCTCATTTCTTTCACATCATGTTCAGATAGTTGCCCTTCATTACCTGATGCTCAATTTTTGAAAACCATTGTTTCCTATATTTGTCTTTTTTTAAATTTTTATTATGTCAAGCAAAATGGTAAATCCAGTCCCTGTTATTCTACCTTAAGCTGTAGCAGACAATCTCTGGTATACTTTTGAGTCTATTTTTTCCCTTTGTTATTGATTAGATCAATGTTGAAAATTCTAGTTCATAGAAATATGTCATTGTGAATGGTGATTATAGATATACACTTTTTTTAATTTATCGTAGAAATTCTCTGTAATCTTAACTCAAAAGAATTGTAAACTCTTACAAATATTCACCAATTTAAATGAAAAGCTCAAAAACAATAATTTATTTTCTTTTTTGTGTACATCAATTATTAATTCAAGATTTTGCATAGAAAACTTTTTTTTAATGTTTTGAATTTCTTTTCTGGAAAATGGTGATTAAAAGGTGGAGACAGAGAAGTGAAATGTAAATTTATTTTATTCAAATTGGCTTCATTAATAGTATTCTTTTCAATATATTTCAAACATATTGAAACATAGCAACCAGCATGATAACTTTTGAGTCTTGCTTGCCATAATATCTTTTGAAATCTCTTGGATACATGTGACATGTTGAAATATATTATTGACTTTCCTCTGTAATTTTGTATTTATTGGTTTAGAATGCAGAAAATACCAGTTAAGTAGCCAATTTTGTTACCCATGCAACATCCTTAGAAATATTTTCCAAGTGAAAGAATCCACAAGAAAGCTATTGCAACTAATAGAAGGTTGCAGCGGAGTAGCAGGATACAAGATTAACACACAAAAATCTGTTGGATTCTTCTATATTAACAAAGAAAACTTTGAAAGGAAATCAATACCATTTACAATAGCCCCTCAAAAGATAAAATACTTAGGAATAAATCTAATGAAGATGTAAAAGACTTATACCAAGAAAACTACAAAACACTATTACAAGAAACCAAAAAAGATCTACATAAATGGAAAAACATACCATGCTCATTGGTAGAAAGACACAACATTGCGAAAATGTCAATACTACCCAAATAGATCTACAGATGTAATATAATCTCAATCCAAATTCTAACAGAATTCTTTAACAAGATGGAGAGAATAATTACCAACTTTATGTAGAAAGAGAAGAGGCCCTGGATAAGTAAAGCATTACTGAAGAAGAACAAAGTAGGAGGCCTCACACCACCTGATCTTGGAACCTATTATTTAGCCACTGTAGTCAAAACAGCCTGGTACTGGTACAGTGATAGACACAGAGACCAAAAGAACAGAATTGAGAACCCAGATGTAAATCCATTCAACTATGGGCAGCTGATATTTGACAAAGAGCCAAAGACCATTAAAGGGTGAAAATACAGTCTCTTCAACAAATGGTGCTGGCATAACTGGATGTCCATCTGTAAAAAAATCAAACAGGACCCATATCTTACACCATACACACACACAAAAAACTAACTCAAAATAGACCAAAGGCCTAAATAAAAAACCTAAAATGATAACGATCATGGAAGAAAAAATAGGGACACTGCTAATACCATAACTAACAATACAAAAACACCAGACGGTAAACTTGATAACTGGGAGCTCCTAAAAACTAAAAACTCATGCTCATCAAAGGACTTCACCAAAAGAGTAAAAAAAGAACCTAGAGACAGGGAAAAAAAAATTGGCAATGACATATCCAACAAGGGTCTACTCTCTAAAATCTACAAAATACTTCAACACCTCAACGAGAAAAAGACAAATAACCCAATTAAAAAATGGGCAAAAGATACCAACAGACACTTCACCAAAGACATTCAGGTGGCTAACAGACACGTGAGGAAATGCTTGCGACACTAGCCATTAAAGAAAGGCCAATCAAAACTACGATGAGATACCATCTCACCCCAACCATACTGGCATTAATAAAAAAGAAAATAATAAATGTTGGAGAGGTTTCGGGGAGACTGGAACTCTTATGTACTGCCGGTGGGAATGTAAAATGGTACAACCGCTATGGAAAATGATATGGTACCTCCTTAAAAAGCTAGAAATACCATATGATCCAGCAATTCCACTCTAGGAATATATTCTAGAGAAATAAGAGCCATCACACGAATAGACATATGCACACCCATGTTCACAGCAGCATTATTCACAATAGCAAAAAGATGGAAACAATCTAAGTGCCCATCAACAGATGAAGGGATAAACAAATTATGGTGCATACACATAGTGGAATACTACCCAACAATAAACAATAAAGAACAATGATGAATCCATGAAATATCTCACAACATGGATGAATTCGGAGGGCATTATGCTTAGTGAACTAAGTCAATCACAAAAGGACAAATATTGTATGAGACCACTCGGTTAATTGTCATAATGTAGTTCATAAAGAAAATGTTCTACATCCTACTTTGGTGAGTAGCATCTGGGGTCTTAAAAGCTTGTGAGCAGCCACCTAAGGTACATCTATCTGTCCCATCCTGTTCAGAGCAAAGGAGAATGAAGAAAACCGAAAACACAAGGAAAATATCAGCCCAAAGGACTAAAGGACCACAGGAACTGGAGAATCCACCAGCCTGAGCCCTGAAGAACTAAATGGTGCCTGGCTACCACCACGAACTGATCTGACAAGGATCATGATAGAGGGTCCCAGATACACCGGGAGAAAAACGTATAACAAAATTCAAATTCACATAAAAAAGATCAGACTTACTGATCTGACAGAGACTGGAGGGGCGCCCAAGACTATGGCCCCTGAACACCCTGCTAACTCAGAACTGAAGCCACTCCCGAAGTCCAGTTTTCAGCCAAAGATTACACAGCCCTATAAAACAAATAATAACACATGGGACGAACATGCTTTTTGGTTCAGTCAAGCATACGAGACCAAAGGAGCAACTCCTGCCCAAAGGCAAGGTAAGAAGGCAAGAAGGGACAGGAAACTGGATGAAGGGACACAGGGAACCCAGGGTGGAAAGGGGTAGAGTGCTGGCACATTGAGGGGATTACAACCAATGTCACAAAACAATTTGTGCATAACTTTTTGAATAAGAAACTAATTTCTTCTGTAAACTTTCACCTAAAGCACAATAAAATTAAAAAAAAAAAAAGATTTTCCACGTGAGTTTCCTTCACAACTAAAAATGTGAATGTCATTTGTGAGTTTCTATGCCTTTTTAGTATTTTCTCTTCCAAAAACCAAGGAAATTCAGAGTGATATGCTAAGTAGCAATAGTTAGCACCAATCTCTGAACAAAATATATTCTGAAAATAGTTACCTAATGATATTTTCTTTAATAAATTTAGAAATACTGCATTTTAAAATATCTCATGACGTATCAGCAGAATTTACTGAGATTCCCAATCTTTATGATACATTTTTAAGTGTTTTGAAATGGCAACATTATTAATAGATTCTAACCTTTTTAGTAATTCCAAAACACTTTCCAAATACTTTATGCTTTGTCACTTGGAATTATTTTTATAATTTTTTCCAGGTTCATTTATATTGGTCAACAATTTTCCTTCCTAATTCTGTAAAAAAGGTATAACCTAGATTAAGTTTGTACAGCACAACAAATTCCTCATAAAATTAGCTTGTCACACTTTGCTCACGTAAATCTACACTTGAGTATAATGTTGTAATAAACATTGCTTTAACTATTCTGTGCTAGGAAACTAAGACATATAATAATAAAGACATAACATTTTATAAAGGAGCATGAGTGGCACAAGCAGTTTGTGCTCAGCTGCTAACCTAAAGGTTGGTGGTTTGAACCTACCCAACAGGTCTGCAGAAGAAAGGTCTGGTAAACTGCTTCCATAAAGATTACAGCCAAGAAAACCCTGTGGAGCAGTTCTACTCTAACACGTAGGATAGCCATGAGTCAGAATTGACTCTATGACAGCTACATTTTTTTTTCTTATGTGCACACTTAATAGTAAAATATTGATAATCATAAAGCAAAATTTGTAGAACTGAATGGAGAAACAGAAAAATCCACAATTATAGTTGAAGACCTCAGTGCTTCTCACTTGGCGATAGAAAAAGTAGACAAAAAATTAATAAGGATATAAGAAACCTGAACTACGTAATTAAACAACTTGAGCAAACTGATGAATGGAACACTTTCACGTGCACATGGAACATTCATTAATATCTACGACATCCTGGGTGGTAAAACAAAATGCAATAAATCTCAAAAAATTGATATTATGTAAAATATGTTGTTTTTTTTTTCAGTTGAATATAATTAAGTTAGAATCAACAACAGAAAGATATGTGGAAAATACTCATCAAAATTGGCCAGTATATGCCTAAACAACCAATGTGTCAAAGTCACGAGGGAAATTAGAAAATTTTTTAAATTAAATAAAAATGACCACCCTGACAAAAAAAAAAAAACCATTGCCAATGAGGTAATTCTGACTCATAGAAACCCTATAGGACAGAGTAGAACTGCCCCATAGGGTTTCCAAGGCTGATGGATTCGAACTGCTGACCTTTTGGTTAGCAGCCAAGCTCTTAACCAATGCACCACTGGCCTCCAAAAAAGTTATAACACAATATATAAATATTTGTATGATGCAACTATGGAAGTATATAGGATAAGATAAAAAATATGAATGCATTGAAAGGATTCTAAATAAGAACTGCATATATTGCAGATAATACTGGGGTCAATTGTGATGAGCAGGGGATGCCTTTGCTTGAAAAAATGTCATAGATACATGAGTTACATAGGAATGAGTTTTCCATCTTTTGCCTACTATTACTTGATTGTGTGATATAAGGTGGATTTTTCAATGCTCCTGCCTTTATCCCCCCTATGTCAACCAAACTCTGCCTTGTGTCTGTGAGGGCAGGGGGAGGTGGTTCTTGGGTAATGGAGTTTTTCTCACCCTCCTCTCAGTGATATGAGATTTCTTCTTTATATGAGTGCAGAATCTTGGATCTGAGAAGGTTCCAAACACTTTCCCCAGTGACTTAAAGTCTTCCTTAAGTAAGAGAGAAGGATCTCAGGACATTACAGGTGTTTCATTCCTGTGTGCCATCAGCAGCCAATCCCGGAACACTGGCACCACTGAAGAGCACTGCCCCATCTCCTGCCCTGCTCCCAATCTACATCCAGTGGAGACCAGTAGAAAAGAGTTCTTGAGTGTGAATTCTTCTTGTGTCTAGGGCTGCAAGTTATTCTTAACTGTCATATTAGCCCACAATCAGCCTATAAGAATTCATTAAAATGTTAGCTGTTTTCTTCTTGTCTTAGTTATCTAGTGGTGCTGTAATAGGAATACCACGCATGGGTGGCTTTAACAAACAGAAATTTATTTTCTCACCGTTTAGGAGGCTAGAAATCTGAAATCAGGATGCCAGCTCTAGGGGAAGGCCTTCTCTCTGTCAGCTCTGGAGAACGGTCTTTGTCTCTTCTGAGCTTCTGCTTCTGGGTGATCTTCATGTGGCTTGGCATCACTCTTCTCTCATCTCTTCTTGTTCTCTTGCTTGTTTAATCTCTTTTGTATCTCAAAAGAGATTGACTCAAGACACACCCTACACTAGTCCTGCAAATTAACATAACAAAGACTACCCACTCCCAAATGGGATTATAACCACAGGCAAAATATATAGATTGTTCCATAGAGGTTAGGATTTAGGACACATATTTTTGGGGGACACAATTCAATCCATAACACTTCTTATCTACTTTTAAGGTAGTCACTTCTCCTTCCCATGTTCTGCCAAAAGTGAAATAGTCTTGTATATTTTGTCTATCCGTGGAATGACTTGTCACTTATGGAATTTAGTTCACCTGGTTGCCTCGTGACTCCACTCTGTTATAATTTTTTTTTTTTAATGCTCTTTTGTTGATTAGTCAGCTTTTTCTCATTAAGAAGATGGGAGCAAATTTATCTTGTGGTTTTCTACTTCTAAGCAGAACTGGAATCTTATTCTATTATGTATGATTCTATTATCTTCTATTTCAGTCCATTCCATTAAAAACAAACAATCACTGGTAAAAAAAAATAATTAAAAAAAAAATTTTTTTTTTGGTAGTGACCACTAAATATAAAATTTCACAATACTCTATTCAGTCTTGACCTGCTAAAAGCCATAAAAAATATGGCTTTTGTTTTGTGTAAAATGAATTGTTATAATCTAGGAATCAAAATTTCCTTCTGGATCAACCATTTATCCCCAAAATGTTTGTGCATCATTCAATTCTGTGTCACCAACTCTTTTTGCAGTTCTGAAAACAAAGTTACCACCCAAGTGTATCAAATACATGAAATGTGTAAGAAAACAGATTTTTGCACGAGAGAAGTCAGAATTATATAAAGTTTAGAAATATCTAAATGTGTAAGTACTACTTTTGCCACCAGATTTATTCAATCTAAATCAGATAACTTTGGTCATTTAAAAAAATCAGATTCCAATGTCAAAGTATAAAAATTCACCACCAGTGAGGGTACTCAGAAGACTTTGCTACACACACAAGTCCCAACAATGCTTTGAGAAATATATGTGGTGAGTGAATATTTCCATAAAGTTCTTACTTTGATTAGAATGACACTCAACAGGGACATGAACCACTTTTATGGAACAATCTGTATATTTTGCAATCAGCTTTTATAAAACAAGATTTTCTGCTACAGGCTGAACCTGTAAGCTAAGTGTAGGCATAGAACTGAGCTGAAGGTAAGTGGACACATGGCAAAGAGGATAAATAGGTAGGGTGAAATTTACAGAATTGGCAATAACTTATATACATGATCAGTTCGTGTAGTGGAGCTTCCTGAAAAAAATGGCTATGCAGGGAAGCAAATGGAGGCAATCATAAGCTTAAAGGGAGAGCCCAAGCTACTCCATTTGTGTATAGAATTGAAACTAACAAAGGATCCAGAGAAAAATGAAAGGAGAATTAAAGGACTGAAGGAAAATGGAGAAAAGAAAATGTATAAGAGATATGAGAGAAAGGTCCAAATAAACTGGAGCGAATTCTTGTAAAGCACTGTAATAATTTTATATATTATCTGTAGCCTTATGCTTTAAACATTTAAAGTCACAGTCCATGGAGCGTACTGACAAATACACCAGGTATCAGGGGTTATGTAAACAATCTTTGGTGCACTCCATAGCCTAATTTACTGTCATAAACATTGTGGGAAGCAGAAATCTCTATGGCAGCTTGGTGTGGATATTCTCACTGTCAGCAGGGAAAATTCATTGCCTCTTCACAATGCTGAGACTCCAACAGCATTTTACCAAGACAGATGACTTGGTGACAGACACTCCAGGCTGAAAGTTAATATTTAGCTTAGCTAGATGAAACATGAGAACGTCAGCATTGTGCCCCAGGGCCAGTTCCTTAGTCTTCACAGTCCAGGGGACTGTCTAATGATGACCCCAAGAGTGAGTCTTGGAGGGCCAGGATGTCACATTCGACACCAGCCTCAGAGGTCAGTGAAGTGGCCAATCACCCTGGCCTCCCGTAATAACCCATGATATGCCTGTCATCTAGGAATGGATTTAAAACTCTCTGCAATCTACTTGTATTTTAGCCAGTACACCTCTTAGGCTAATGAGTTCCAGAAGTACATTTACTTCCCTCTGTTGAGATTAAATCTCTCTTTCATTTATTCTAAACTTGTTTGTTGTTGTTAGGTGTCATCAAGTTACTTCTGACTCATAGTGACACTGTATACAACAGAATGAACCACTGCCCGGTCCCGCACCGTCCTCACAATCTTTGTTTTGCTTGAGCCTATTTTTGCAGCCACTGTGTCATTCCATCTCGTTGAAGGTCTTCCTCGTTTTTCGTTGACCCTCTACTTTACTAAGTGATGTCCTTCTCCAGGGACTGGTCCCTCCTGATAACATGTCCAAAGTATGTGAGATAAAATCTCATCACCTTGCTTCTAAGGAACATTCTGCCTGTACTTCTTCAAAGACAGATTTGTTCATTCTTCTGGCAGTCCATAGTATATTCATGATTCTTCGCCAACACCATAATTAGAAGGCATGAATTCTTCTTCGGTCTTCCTTATTCATTGTCCTGCTTTCCCATGCATATGAAGTGATTGAAAATACCATGCCTTGGTCAAGCGAACATTTAGCCCTCAAAGTGACATCTTTGCTTTTTAACACTTTAAAGAGGTCTTTTACAGCAGACTTGTCCCAGGCATCTTAGATCAGGCCCCAAAAATGCAGCTTAACAGACCAAAAGGTCTGTGGTAAACCAGAGTCACTCTCCTAAGAAGGATTTATTCTCCATCTATTGTTTCTTAAGCCCCTTGGGAATCTCACCGCACATCTCAAATGGCTGACTCTAAGATCGCATATGGTACTCTTCTTTAGAGGGGTTCTGATAAATTCAGTTTTATCCATCTTATATTTCCATTGCAGTTTTAACACCTCACATAGATGAACTCAGCTGGCCAGCCCATCATCTAGCTCAGGTATTTAACATCAATCTTTGGTAATCACTAATTAAAGTCAAACCTCTCATTCGAAACTGAGGAGATGTAGAAGACAAAATGACTTAACCAAGGCTATATACTTTCACATTATATTCAATATTACCATCATGCTCCCTAAAAGTTTCATGTGGATATGTTTTTTTCTTCAAATAGATTGCCAACTATATTGGTTAAAGATCAATAGATTATTTTTTTAACTCCAGTGTGTAATGATAAGTATAAAACAGGTGTGCAACAAGAACTTGTTGGTAAATCCTTTTAAAATTGTTTTTAAAAAGAAATAGACTTCCACTTGCAAGTAGTATGTAGTAGCCCAACATTTCTGCTGTGACAATTAGAAAAGAAAAGTATTTAAAAAATAATATTGTAATGCCTTCAGAGAACTATAGAAGCAACAAGGGCTAAATCATATAAAATTCAAGGGAAGGAAATGTCCTTTCTAGGGTGAGCTGACAAATCATGGCTGTTTTCTACCTTGATGGCATTTTTAGTCATTATGGGTGCTAGCTTAGGTAGAAGTATTTTAGAAGGAAAAGAGAAAGCAGTGGAGGTTTTGTTTTGTTTTAAATTGTGGTGAAAATATACATAACAAAACACATACCTGCTGAACAATTTCTACATGTACAATTCAGTGACATCGATTCCATTCTTCAAGCCATGTAACCATCCTTGCTACCCTTTTCCAAATCATTCACTAGTGGGGTTTGGATGGTTCTTCAGACTAGGTTGATGGATTGGAATCCAGTCAAACCCCAAATTCACAACCAGTTTTCCCCACGGAATATTTGCTGAGGTTTGGGAAAGCGCAAAAGGCTAGTAATAGAAATCAGAAAGTGGTTACCTCTGTTGGCTGGTGTTGAGTGAGGGGACTGACCGGAAGGGGACACTCGGAAACCTTCAGTGGTAAAGGAGATGTTCTAGAACTTGCCTTAAGAGGTGATTACATAGACGTGTTCTAATGCCAAAACTCATCTAACTGATCATTCGAGATCTATGCATCTTATTTTATGCAAGTTATCCAAAGCAGAGGGTCAGCGAAAAAGAAGAAGACCCTAAATGAGATGGATTGACAAAGTGGCTGCAACAATGAGCTCAAGCATAACAAAGATTTTGAGGATGGCACAGGACCAGGCAATGTTTCATTCGGTTGTACATAGGGTAGCTGTGAGTCAGAACCAACTTGACGGCATCCAACAACAGCAACAACAATGCCTCCAATAAAAATGAAAAAAAGTACAAAGAGGGAAATTAGGCCAGCAATTGCAGGATTACCTTTGGAATTTTGCACCAGGGACAAAGCCTGGAAATATACTTCATTAATCTTTGTCCCACCATACACTCATTACGTAGCACTCAGGATTTAGACACATAAAAAAATACCTAAGATACAATCTCCCTAAATAAACTGAATTTCTTGAAGCAAAAAAAAAAAAAAAAAAGTCTAACAAATTGTAGTGACGGTGAGAACGTGGAGCAAATGAATGTGGATCAATGATGGCTGGAGTTAAAATCAGACCATCAACTTGAAAAACTTTTTGGTAGTATCTACTAAAACTAAACATTGTCCTTCCTTGACTCAGCAATTTCATTCCTAGTTACATATTTGGAAGACAGCTACCTGGTCAATAGACTGGAAGAGATCGACATATGTGCTCATTCCAAAGAAAGGTGATTCAATGGAATGGGCAAACGATTGTCAAACAATATTATTCATACCACATGCTAGTAAAATTAAGCTGAAGATCATTAAAAAACAGTTGCAGCAAACATCGACAGGAAACTGCCAGAAATTCAAGCCACATTCAGAAGACGTGGAATAAGGGATATTATTGCAGACATGAGGTGGATCTTGGTGGAAATCAGAGATTACCAGAAAGATGTTTACCTGTGTTTTATTGACTATGCAAAGACATTCAACTGTGTGGATCACAACAAATTATGGATAACATTGGGAAGAGCAGAAATTCCACAAAACTTAATCGTGCTCATGCAGAACCTGTAAATAGACCAAGAGGCAGACTTTCGAACAGAACAGAGGATACTGCATGGTTTAAAATTAGTAAAGATGTGCAACAGGGCTGTATCCTTTCACCACACTTATTCAATCTGTATGCTGAGCAAACAATCCAAGAAGCTGGACTATATGAAGAAGAATGGGGCATCAGGATTAGAGGAAGGTGCATTAACAACCTGCAATATGCAGATGACACAACCTTGCTTGCTGAAAGAGAACTTGAAGCATTTTCTGATGAAGATTAAAGATGGCAGCCTTCAGTATGGATTACACTTTGTCTTAGTCATCTAGTGCTGCTGTAACAGAAATATCACAAGTGGATGGCTTTAACAAAGACAAGTTTATTCTTTCACAGTTCAGTAAGCTAGAAGTCCGAACTCAGGGTACCAGCTCCAGGGGGAGGCTTTGTCTCTCTCGGCTCTGGAGGAAGGTCCTCATCATCAGCCTCCCATTGGTCTGGGAGCATCTCAGTGCAGGAACCTCAGGTCCAAAGGACATGCCCTGCTCCCAGCACTGCTTTCTTGGTGGTATGAGGCCCCCAAGGAAACTCTCTTTAAACTGATTGGCTGCTCACAGCAGATTCAACCATGGAAGTCATCACATATAAATGCTGAGAATCATGGCCTAGCTTAAGTTGACACACCATATTAACCATCACACACCTCAACATAAAGAAAACAAAAATCCTCACAACCAGACCAGCCAGCAGCATCACGATAAATGGAGAAAATTTTGAAGTTGTCAAGAATTTTATTTTATTTGGATCCACAATCAATGCCCATGGAATCAGCAGTCAAGAAATCAATGCATTGCAGTGAGCATATCTGCTGCAAAAGACTTCTTTAAAGTGTTAAAAAGCAAAGATGTCACTTTGAGGGCTAAGGCGTACCTGACCCAAGCCATGGTATTTTTGATTACCTCATATGTATGAGAAAGCTGGACAGTGAGTAAAGAAGACCTAAGAAAAATTGACGTCTTTGAATTATGGTGTTGACAAAGAACATAGAATATACCACAAACTGCCAGAAGAATGAACAAATCTGTCTTGGAAGAAGTACAGCCAGAATACTCCTTCAAAGCAAGGGTGGCAAGCCTTCGTCTCATGTACTTTGGACACATTATCAGGAGGAACGAATCCCTGAAGAAGGACATCATGCTTGGTAAAACAGGTCAGTGAAAAAGAAGAAAACGCTCAATGATATTGATTGACACAGTGGCTGCAACAATGGGCTCAAATGTAGCAAGGATCGGAGGATAGAGAAGGACCAGGCATTGTCTCTTTCTGTTGTAATAGGGTCACTATGAGTTGAAACTAAGTCAATGGCACCTAACGACAACAACAGTTACATACTCAAGAGAAACAAATACATGTAACCACCAAAAGTCATACAGTAGAATGTTTCTTGGAACATTATAACAGCCAAAATATCGGAAATAGTCATTTGCTTACCAGCAACGGTGCAGAAAAATAAATTGCAGTATATTCATATGATCATATATGAGGGATGGCAAAAAAGAAACTACGTGCAACAATATAGCTGAATCTCAGAAAAGATTGTGTTTAGTAAAAGAAGCGAGGCAAAATAGAATAATGGTTACCCCTGCAAAGAGGTACTGACTTGGAAGGGGCTCGGGGAGCCTCCTGAGGGGTTGAAATGTTCTGTAACTTGACCCACCAAGTGAACACTTAAGATATATGAACCATACTACATATATTTTATGTCTCAATAAGAAGTTAAAAAGAAAGAAGAGAAAATGATTGTGATGTGTTTACTGTGGAGAAATTGGTTATTTTCCACAGAGACTAGAACTTCTCCCAGGATAATGACAGTAATTAGATACACCCACAGTCCTAGAGGGTTAGTAGAACAGTAGATAATCAATTAAATAGTGAGAAAACATGTCTGAATTAATTCTTATTTGTCATAATAAGCATGAAATTCAGTAAACAGAAAATCATATAATGAAAGCATCAACATTTATACACAATGAAATCACCTGTCAAAGGAGCCTACACTTGCTGCATCAACATTCTCCCCTCTATTCACTCTTTAACCCATTTTAATCTGACCTTTTTTTCCTCAACTGCTCCATTGGCATTTTGTTATGCTATGTAATTAGTCAGGAGCCCTGGTGGTGCAGTGGTTAATCAACTGCTAACCGAAAGGTCGCTGCTTCATAACCACCAGCAGAAAAATGTGGCAGTCTGTTTCCTTAAAGATTTACAGCCTTGGAAACCCTATGGGATAGATATGAGTTGGCATCAACTAGACAGCAGTGGCTTTGGGTATGTAATTAATAACCTCATCATTTTCAATCTCTTACTATATGTTCAGCCTATATTCATTTCTTCAGCAAATTTTAGTGAGCAACCACTATGTATTAAGTACTATGGAAAGTACTGGGAACAACACAGATGTCCCCATGCCCTCCTGACCTGAAAGTATCTGAAGGTATCTGGCACAATAGTTAAGGGCAAGTCTTCTGCCACCAGAATGCCTGGGGTTGAATACTATTCTGCTACTCACTAGTTAATGAGACCTTGTGAAAACTGCATAATCTTTTTGTGCCTTATCTGAGAATGGGGACAATTATAATATTGTGCTGGATTGGTTTTTCCCAACCCAGCACCATTATCACCATCATTTTTTAAACTAGGTTTCCGAGAATCCCTTTCCTTGGATGTTTCCAGGTCAGAGTTCTCAATGAGAGAAACTCATGTGGATTTAGAAGACAGAGGTGAAGTAAAGGTCATCATTTTCAGTAGGTCATAGCAATCAGACAGAGCAGACTTCCAGATCTCTCCACATGCTCCCACTTTGTGGTCAAGGCTTTTGCCAGACTTTGCTCACAATCAATGAATTTATGCCTGCACTCCAGTGATTCTGGCTGGTGTCTGCCACTGCTTTCCAACTATTCACTCCCCCAGGTTCTCCCACATAAAATTCTTATAATAGACTCATACATTAAATTCCTTTTTCCTGTACTACGTGTAGGGGCAACATCTTTCTGAAGGAACCCAGATCAATACAGGTACCTACCTTATAGTATTACTGAGAGGATTAAGTGAGTAATACATGAAATAGCAGTTATAATGGTGCTTGGCACAAGGGAAGCACTGCTTTATTATGATACTATGATAAACACTGTGAAGGAATCGGGCCCTGGTGGCACAGTGGTTAAGCGTTTGGCTGTTAACCAAAAGGTTGGCAGTTTAAATCTACCAACTGCTCCTTGGAAACTCTATGGGGAAGTTCTACTCTGTCCTATAGGGTCACTATGAGTTGGAATTGACTCAATAGCAACAGGTTTTTGTTTTTTTAAAGAAGGAAATAAATAGAGTGATTAAGACAGAGTAGCAGAGGAATAGAGTGGTCAGGAATGATTACTCCGAATACATGAAAAGGGGTAAAGGACCAGAGGTGAGAAAGAACTTCTTGAATTTAAGCAATAGAATGGAGGCCAAGGGAGAAAGTGGCATGAGATAGGCTGAAGAGATCAGCACAGGGCACAATTTGCAGGTTCTTGTAGGCCATGGTAATGTTGTTGAGGCCAGTGTGGATTGTTTTCTACTTACAATGGGAAGTGACTGAAGGTTTACAAGCAAAGAAGTGACATAAAATGATCTATGTTTTCAGTAAACACTCTGGCTGTCATTTAGGGCTAGAATAGAAGCAGAGAGAACAGTTAAGAGGCTGGGCAGTAGAGCGTTTTGTGGGGCTTGGGTGATGGCAAGTGGCGGTGGAGAACACTGATGTGTGCTTTTGAGATGCTAATAGAGTTTGTTAATGGATTGTGGGGAGGGGAAGAAAGGGGGAGAAAGCCTTTCCTCCTCATTCCTTAAGCTTACAACTCCTTAGGCTTCTGAGAGACCACCCTCTCCTAGTTTTTCACTTATTTTGCATATTTCTTCTTCTCTTGCTCTCATTCTTCTGTTATACCTCAAAATAGTTTTGTTTACTCGTTCCTTCCTTTTACCCATGCTTTTGTATTCTCCAGAGTGCTTGGCCCCTTTTTCTCTTCCTTCTATATACTCCACCTGAGCTTTTGAAACAGGAGGCAACACTTCCACTGCCACAATTCCCAGATTAATATCTCTAGCGCAAAATATTCTCCTGGCATCAGGGTCTACACCTATTGGACATCAATGCCTGTGCTTCAAACTCAACCTATGCCAAATAAACTAAGTCTTCTCCTCTTTGACCTTCTTCTGTATTTCCTCTACTGTTTGATAGCACTACCTTCACCCACTCATCCAAGCCAAAAACATGTGGGCCATCCTAAACTTATTTCTCAACTCCCAATATCTATCCATCATTGTGTCCTATTAACATTACCACCTTAGTACCACTCATGTCTTTTCCAGCATTTATCCTCGTTATTAACGCCTTCATTCAGACACTCGTCACCTCTTGCATAGATTATTTCAAATATTCCAACTAATTTTTCTCTCAATTCTATTTCTTCAAATCCAGTTTCTACCTTGTCTCTGTTGTTGTTCTTGTTAGGTGCTGCCAAGTCGGTTCCAACTCATAGCGACCCTATGCACCACAAAATGAAACACTGCCCGGTACTGCGCCATCCTTACAATTGTTGTTATGCTTAAGCTCATTGTTGCAGTCACTGTGTCAATTCACCTCATTGAGGGTCTTCCTCTTTTCAGCTGACCCTGTGCTCTGCCAAGCATGATGTCCTTCTCCAGGGACTGATCCCTCCTGATAACGTGTCCAACGTATGTAAGACGCAGTCTCACCATCCTTGCCTCTAAGGAACATTCTGGCTGTACTTCTGCCAAGACAGATTTGTTCATTCTTTTGGCAGTCCACGGTATATTCAATAGTCTTCACCAACACCACAATTCAAAGGCGTCAACTCTTCTTCTGTCTTCCTTATTCATTGTCCAGCTTTCACATGCATATGATGCAATTGAAAATACCATGGCTTGGGTCAGGCGCACCTTAGTCCTCACGGTGACATCTTTGCTTTTCAACACTTTGAAGAGGTCCTTTGCAGCAGATTTACCCAATGCAATGTGTCTTTTGATTTCTTGACTGCTGCTTCCATGACTGTTGATTGTGGATCCAAGTAACATGAAATCCTTGACAACTTCAATCTTTTCTCCATTTATCATGATGTTGCTCATTGGTCCAGTTGTGAGGATTGCTGTTTTCTTTATGTTGAGGTGCAATCCATACTGAAGGCTGTGGTCTTTGATCTTCATTCGTAAGTGCTTCAAGTTCTCTTCACTTTCGGCAAGCAAGGTTGTGTCATCTGCAAATCGCAGGTTGTTAATGAGTCTTCCTCCAATCCTGATGTCCCGTTCTTCTTCATATAGTCCAGCTTCTTGTATTATTTGTTCAGCATACGGATTGAATAGGTATGGTGAAAGAATACAACCTTGACCCACACCTTTCCTGACTTTAAACCAATCAGTATCCCCTTGTTCTGTCTGAACAACTGCCTCTCGATCTATGTAAAGATTCCTCATGAGCACAATTAAGTATTCTGGAATTCCCATTCTTCACAGTGTTATCCATAATTTGTTATGATCCACACAGTCGAATGCCTTTGCATAGTCAATAAAACACAGGTAAACATCCTTCTGGTATTCTCTGCTTTCAGCCAGGATCCACCTGACATCAGCAATGATATCCCTGGTTCCACGTCCTCTTCTGAAACCAGCCTGAATTTCTGGCAGTTTCCTGTCGATATACTGCTGCAGCCGTTTTTGAATGATCTTCAGCAAAATTTTGCTTGCATGTGATATTAATGATATTGTTCTATAATTTCCACATTCAGTTGGATGAACTTTCTTGGGAATAGCCATAAATATGGACCTCTTCCAATCAGTTGGCCAGAAAGCTGTCTTCCATATTTCTTGGCATAGACAAATGAGCACCTCTGGTGATGCATCGGTTTGTTGAAACATCTCAATTGATATTCCATCAATTCCTGGAGCCTTGTTTTTTGCCAATGCCTTCAGGGCGTCTTGGACTTCTTTCTTCAGTACCATTGGTTCCTGATCATATGCTACCTCTTGAAATGGTTGAACATCGACTAATTCTTTTTGGTATAATGACTCTGTGTATTTCTTCCATCTTCTTTTGACGCTTCCTGTGTCGTTTAATATTTTCCCCCACGGGATGCTTCACTATTGCAACTTGAGGCTTGAATTTTCATTTCAGTTCTTTCAGCTTGAGAAACGCCGAGTGTGTTCTTCCCTTTTGGTTTTCCATCTCCAGCTCTTTGCACATATCATTATAATATTTTGTCTTCTCGAGAGGCCCTTTGAAATCTTCTGTTCAGTTCTTTTACTTCATCAATTCTTCCTTTTGCTTTAGCTGCTCGACGCTCAAGAGCAAGTTTCAGAGTCTCCTTTGACATCCATCTTGGTCTTTTCTTTCTTTCCTGTCTTTTCAGTGACCTCTTGCTTTCTTCATGGATGATTTCCTCGATATCATTCCACAACTCACCTGGTCTTCAGTCACTAGTGTTCAGTGCATCAAACCTATTCTTGAGATGGTCTCTAAATTCAGGTGGGATCTACTCAAGGTCATATTTTGGTTCTTGTGGACTTGCTCTGATTTTCTTCAGTTTCAGCTTGAACTTGCATATGAGCAATTGATGGTCTGTTCCACAGTTGGCCCCTGGCCTTGCTCTGACTGATGATATTGAGGTTTTCCATCATCCTTTTCCACAGATGTAGTCAATTTGATTTCTGTGTGTTCCATCTGGCGAGGTCCATGTGTATAGTCGCTGTTTATGTTGGTGAAAGAAGGTATTCGCAATGAAGAAGTTGTTGGTCTTGCAAAATTCTATCATTCTATCTCTGGCATTGTTTCTATCACCAAGGCCATATTTTCCAACTACTGATCCTTCTTCTTTGTTTCCAGCTTTCGCATTCCAATCACCACTAATTATCAATGCATCTTGATTGCATGTTCGATCAATTTCAGACTGGAGAAGCTGATAAAAACCTTCTATTTCTTCAACTTTGGCCCCTACTGGTTGGTGTGTAAATTTGAGTAATAGTCGTACTAACTGGTCTTCCTTGTAGGCGTATAGATATTATCCTATCACTGACAGCGTTGTACTTCAGGATAGATCTTGAAATGTTCTTTTTGACGATGGATGCAACACCATTCCTCTTTGAGTTGTCATTCCTGGCATAGTAAACTATATGATTGTCTGATTCAAAATGGCTAACACCAGTCCATTTCAGCTCACTAACACCTAGGATATCGATGTTTATGCATTCCATTTCATTTTTGACGATTTCCAATTTTCCTAGATTCATACTTTGTACATTCCAGGTCCCGATTATTAATGATGTTTGCAGCTGTTTTTTTCTCATTTTGAGTCACACCACATCAGCAAATGAAGGTCCCGAAAGCTTTACTCCATCCACGCCATTAAGGTCGACTCTACTTTGAAGAGGCAGCTCTTCCCCAGTCATCTTTTGAGTGCCTTCCAGCCTGGGGGCGGGGGGGCATCTTTCAACACTATATCAATGTTCTGCTGCTATTCATAAGGTTTTCACTGGCTAATGCTTTTCAGAAGTAGACTGCTGGGTCCTTCTTCCTAGTCTGTCTTAGTCTGGAAGCTCAGCTGAAACCTGTCCTCCATGGGTGACCCTGCTGGTATCTGAATACCAGTGGCATAGTTTCCAGCATCACAGCAACATGCAACCCCCCACAGGACAACAAACTGACAGACACATGGGGGACCTTGTCTCTAGTGTGTCCTATATGTTACTTAACAGTTGCCATCAAGTCAATTCTAACTCATGATGACCTCATGTGTTTCAGAATAGAACTACACTCCATTGAGTTTTCACAACTGTGATCTTTCAGAAGAAGATCACCAGGTCTTTATTCTGAGGTGTCTCAGGGTGGGTTCAACCACCAAACTTTAGGTTAGTAGCACAATTCTTAACTGTTTGCGCCACAATATATTAATTATTCCAGTCTTATTTTTCCTCTGCTTAAAACCCCCACTAGTTCCATTGTCTCCAGGGTAAAATACAAGTTGTTTATATAGCATACCAGACCATCATGATCTAGATGATCACATTTGGCACTCATCTCATCTTCTACTACTTCCCAATGTATAGACTATACTATAGTTTCCCAACTTACGTAAGTCCTCCAAGCCTTCTACATTGTTGTATGTCTCAAGAAGCAGCTCTGGTATTTCTTCTGATGAGTCTTCTCTCCTTCTTATAGATTTGATCAACTCTCCCTTCATTCCAAAATTTTACCTTGTGCTTATATACCACTTGTTTTATACTGTAAAATAACGAATTGTTTGATTGTTGGTCTTTATTCTTTTTTTATTCCCATTCCTCAGCTCCTATTCGTCCTACATTCCCTCTATAAGCAGCCATTCTAATGTGTTCGTGTGTGCTCTGAAAAAATATGATTGTTATTGTTTTCTATTTATGTATTCTTAATTTAGGTAAATAATGTTATGTTATATATCTAGTTTTTCTTTTTAAAATCAACACTACATCTTTCACAGTACATCCATGTTGCTACATGTGCAGCTGGTATGTTGCTTCTAACAGATTACTTATAATATTCCAAGGTAAACACAGCCACCACATTTTATCCATATAATCTCCAAGTGATGGACAAATAGAATGCTTTCCGTGCCCGGCCACCATAACTAAAACGGCAATGACCGTATTGGCCAGTGTCTCTCTCTTCTGACAATTGGCCAGAAAGACACGCCCTGATCAAAAAATCAATGTCATTTTCCGTATCATATCTGCCATCCTTTTCTCCATGCTGATTAACAAACTATTTTCTACTTAGGGTATCCGTATCCATCTTCTTTAGGTTAGTTATCATATTCATCCCCCAAGCTGATTAACTGGTTAACTCAGACTTTTGCACCTGCAGACCAGTGACCCCTGTAAGACACCTGATTTCTGTTTGACATCCCTTTAATTTTATTAGTGGCTTGTGGACAAAATCACTTGACTTAAATTTTTTTCAAGTTATTTGGATTCACAAGAGCATTTTTCTCCATGTTATAAATCAATGAACCTAGTTAAGATTAACTGCCTACACGTGAGCTTCAAAAGATCCCCTACAGCCAGACAGAGTTGAAAGAAAAACAATTCTGAAACACACTAAATACAAGATGATCAAAGTTATTGGGGTTGTTATTTAATGCTGTATTTCTTCATTGTTCATACAGTCTGATTTCAAGTAGTTTTATCTAAAACATGTAGTATTAGATCTCAAAATTTCCTCCTTTGAAAAATCATTTCTCTGTTCTAACTGGTCAAAGTGTATCTTTAGACAGGCCGAAAGTAAACTCTAAGAGCCCTGGTGGAGCACTGATTAAGGGCTCAGCTGCTAACAGAATGGCCAGTTGTTCGAGCCCACCAACAGCTCTGTGGGAGAAAGATGTAGCAGTTTGCTTCTGGAAAGATTTAAAGCCTTGGAAACCCTATAGGGAAGTTCTACTCTGTCGTATAGGATCACCATGAGTTGGAATCGACTTGACAGAAATGGGGTTAAAGTAAACTCTGGGCTAAAAATTTCTGAACCCCATCAGTTTAGGAGTAAAAATGAAAAGAAAAAAAAGGATAGCTAATAAACCACTTCAAACAAGAACAATTCCTATATTAAAAAAAAAAAAAAAAATTGAATCCTGGAAGCATTCTATTTTGTAAGGAGGAGATGATGTTCAAGCCCTTGGAATTCTAAGAAGGCGCCAAGGGCAGTCATGGGGGAGTTGAGAAGACCAAGAGGTGGAGCTCAACCAAAACAGTCCTTGTTTTATCTCTCTTTTTTTTTTTTTTTTTAATTTTGTGCTTTCAAGTAACAGATCATTTTTTTTGTTTTTTAAAGTTCTAGTGGTTAAAAAAAAATGAAAGTCTAGCCCAGTCTTTCACACAAAGCATTCCCTTCTGTAATATCCTTGACAAGCAGTAATCCAATATCTGTTTGAACACTGCTGTCAGTGTGAGTTCACTGGCCTGAAGCAGCCCACTTCCCATATCGGAGATCTCAGATTGGGGGTGGAGTTGCTCTTCCCTTCTAGAATGCCATGTTTTACCTTCTAAGCCTTAGTTCTGTCCTCTGGGATAACACAGAACATCCACCTCTTCCCTCCTTCCTCCATGTGTCCCTTCAGAACTTGAAGTAAACTATTAATATGGCTTTTTTTTTTTTACAGGCTGGACAGGCCCTGTTCCTTAAAATACATAGCTTTTAAAATCACCAGTGCAATATTTTATTCTCTTCAGCTTAATCACTCCTTTACATTAGTCATTGCATCGCCTTAGACTTGGTTGTTTCCTTTCTATCTTCTCTACTACACAAATGTGCAGGTTGAGGGCAGAGACCACATCTTTCTCAGGCTAGTATTCCCAGTGCATGAGTCCAGCAGATATTAGGCACTTACCTTATAACCCAACCACTGCCTTATACTGGTTGGTAATTAAATTCAAATAAAAATATATCTTTCTGTAGGGGAGAGTGTTGACATGTTATTGGGTTGGCAACAAAAGTCTCAAAACAGTATGTGTGTTAACTGTTTAGTGAGAAACTTGTTTGTTATGTAAACCTTCATCTGAAAAAATTATATATATATATATATTCATATGTACAAATTAGAACTAAAAGATGATACCCAGTAAAAACAGATCCTACAATCTTAGTCTCCAATAAGCCTAACCATCAACTGCAAGCAGAAACCATCACTTTTCCAAAATCCAAATTCTGTCCCCTTCAAAACTCTACATTTTTCTCAAAGCATTTAGAGAAACCAGGAAGGCCACCTAAGAAATGTGATGAGGAAAGTGTTTTAAAGTGTGTTCCCTGTCAATACAAACAAAGGCAAGGAGTAAAAGTCAATGAAAATCCAGCTGTACAATTCCATCAGAAAGATCTAGACCTCTGATAGTGCGCTCTCAAAGGAACCAAATGTTTGGGCACCTGTGGGGTTGAAGTGGCAGTATCACACGGGCTGTAACTGGTGGACTCATTTGGAAATCAGAATCATATTCCAAAGCAGGTGGGAAAATAAAGAGTAGGTGTTCAACTACTAGTAAACCTTGCCGAAAGAAGAAAAAGTATAGCTATCAAGTTATTTGTAGGTGGCAAAATTATGGGAAAATTAGAAACAAGATTACATCATTTAAAGTCCCAAGCAGCAGAAAACCTTGGAGAAAGAAGGCTGAGAGCTTTGTAAAAAGTCAAGGGTAAAGGAAACAAGTTATACCCCAGGAAAAGACATTGTTGTTGTTAGGTGCCATCAAGTCTGTTCCAACTTGCAGTGACCCTCTACTCTACCAAGCATGATTTTCTTCTTCAGGGTCTGGTCCCTCCTGATAACATGTCCAAAATATGTGCGGTGAGGCGAGTCTCTCCATCCTCACTTCTGAGGAGCATTCTGACTGTACTTCTTTCAAGATTGATTTGTTTTTTCTTCTGGCAGTCCATGTTATACATTCAATTTTCTTTACTAACATCGTAATTCAAATGTATCAATTCTTCTTCGGTGTTCCTTATTCATTGCCTAGCTTTCCCATTCACATGAGATGATGGAAAATACCATGGTTCAGTCAGGCGCACCTTAGTTCTCAAGATGACATCTTTGCTTTTTAACACTGTGAAGAGGTCTTTTGCAGCAGACTTGCCCAATGCAATATGTTGTTTGACTTCTTGACTGCTGCTTCTATGGGCATTGATTGTGGATCGAAGTAAAATGAAATCCTTGACAACTTCAATCTTTTCTCCGTTTAACAGGATGTTGATTATTGGTCCAGTTGTGAGGATTTTGTTTTCTTCATGTTGAGGTGTAATCCATACTGAAGGGTATAGTCTTTGATCTTCGTCAGTTAGGGCTTCAAGTCCTCTTCACTTTCAGCAAGCAAGGTTGTGTCATCTGCATATCACAGGTTGTTAATGAGTCTTCCTCCAATCTTGATGCTGCATTCTTCTTCATATAGTTCAGCTTCTTGGATTATTTGCCCAACATATTATTGAATAAGTATGGTGAAAGGATACAACCATGACGCTCATCTTTATTAATTTTAAACCACACAGTATCCCCTTGTTCAGTTCAAATGACTGCCTCTTGGTCTAAGTACAGGCTCCTCATGAGCACAATCAAGTGCTCTGGATTTTCCTTTCTTCACAATGTTATCCGTAATTTGTTATGACCCACGCAGTCAAATGCCTTTGCATAGTCAATAAACACAGGTAAACATCTTTCTATTCTATTCTGTCCATATTGAGAACTTTGGCAGGCTGCAGTGTTAGAAAATTAAATCCAAACTTAGTCCATGGTAACCTTAACATACACATATACACACACACATCTATTTAATTAAAAAGAAGGCTGCCAAGGCTAAATGAAAAACATCTTCAATAGCCTAAGGAGGTTGCTATCAGTGTGTGACTGGTAATCCATATCTTGATAGAAGAGGTAGAGCAGTACTATCATCAAGCATGCTTCCTTCACTTCATTAAATTCCATTCATGTTTATGGCTTCAGTTACTACCTATGCAGCGGTAACTGTCAAGTGTACATGTCAGTCCTGATCTCTCTTCTGAGCTTTTATCCCTTGTATTCAACTGTCTACTCTATGTTTCCACATAGATGGCACAAGAGCACCTCAATATCAACATGTGAAATTGTGATCTTCCCTCACACTTGGTCCTCTTTCAGGGTTCCCTATCTCAGGAAGTGGTACCTCCACTCACCCAACAGTGCATATCAGAAACTCAGGAATCATTTTTGATGCATCCCATGAGCACACACATGCTTAATCCTTCACCAAGTTTTGTCAGTCCTTAACAATTTCCTCATTCTGTTCACTTCTCTCCATCTTTTCTGTCACTGCCATAATCTTAGCCACCATTTTGTATCACCTGGATTACTTCATTAGCCTCTTAACTGGTGTCCCATATTCACTCTTACCACTCTAAACTCATTTACAGTAAGCTTTTGAAATCCTTTAATGTTTTCCCATTGTTCTTCGGTTAAAGACCTGAATTCCTATCTTGGCCACTAAGGCTTTAATGGCCTGGCCCCTACCTTTCCAGCTTCCCCAGGCATCACTCTGCTTCCTGTTCTATCTTCACACTACAAAATTTCTTTCAGTTCCTCAGAGCACAGTCCCTCCTATTAAAAAAAAAAAAAAAAAAATCTTTTCTTAAGCAGAGTTGGCTTGGAATTCTCTTCTGAGCTGACTCTTCCTCACTCTTAGATCTCACCTTGAATGTTGCTTCCTTAAGGGAGCCTTCCTGACTCTCAGGCTGGGTTGGATACCCCATTTTTATAGCATCATAGCACTTTGTACCTTTCTTTTCAAACATGTATCACAGTGGTAGTTTTATATTTGCATGTATGATCCTTTGATTGAAAGCCCTCTCCCCTTCTAGACTTCAAGTTCCATAATTGCAGAAACCATTGCTAGTTTTGTTACCATTGTGTCCCCAGGACCCTGCATAGTACCTGACCCACAGGTATTTAATCAACATTTTTTTATTACATGAATGAATGGATGGATAAATAAGTAAAAAATGATACCCTAAGGCTTAGTGTGTGGAACAACCAGAGGGCAGTTATCCACTCATTCATTTAGGTAGCATCTAGTGTTTGAATACTAAAAAAAAGCACTGACTATTTGACTGTTACACTGAGACTCTACTTTATGGATTGAGCAGCAGTTTAATCTGTGTACATTAATTAATTCCACACTCCACTGTTTAGACCAGGTGTCACATAAAGTAACTCTTTTCTTCACATTCTTCTTCAAAGCTCAACTGAGTCAGGTGGGGTTGAGCTACAGGGTGACCCAGAACCCTAGCTAGCCGCGATGCTGATGCCTCAGCTTAGGGAGATAAAGTGGCCTGGGCCAGGGCACCATAGAGTGATGAGTAATGGAGGAGAAGAAGGGGAGAGGGAAAGGTAACACTTCAGGCCATCAGCTGTGCACCTGTTTCAACAGCCAGGATGATGGCACCTAAGCCTCAGAGCAATTATGGCCTATAAGGGAGTGAGGGAGAGACCTGGTCATATCAGTCAAAAGCCAACTTTGGGAGGACACAGATTCTAGTTGAGCTAATGAATCCAAGACTCATGACTTCTCGCTTGACATTCCACATGGTGAGCAACGTCCTTAGTAGGGTTTCCTTCTCACCACACCATGATAGAAAATTTCCTAAACGACTTTGTCTATGATATTTATATTTTAAAGAAGTTTGGGCTAGGCACAGCCTCAACAAACTCCTTAATTAAATTGAATAGAAAATATGTTCACCTGATAACGACATCATCCTGTACATGAGGAATATTTAAACACTCAAGTAATTAGGCTGGGTTGAGATAAGAACCCATGAAATACATGAAAAGATCCAAATGACTAGTGTCTGCAAATACATCCCAAAAATATTTTTGCACTCTTTTGGTATGTCTAGTTCTGATTGAACCAGGAAAACCAGATGTTAAGAGAAAAAAAAAAAAAAAAACCATGAAACAATTTGTCTGATGATTTTACAAAAACAGAAAAGAAATTAGATCATTCATTTGTCAAAATTCCAGAGTGCCAACTCTGATCTAAGCGGGTCGGCTTATCTGAAATTATTCAACAATCACGGTTAATGCCAAAACCCCTTTCCACAAAAGATATGGAGAGTTTTGTTTCATCTCTAATAATATGGTGAGGCACTTCAGAATTTATACATCATTGTTGTATGCATTGTCTCACTGGAGTCCTTCAAAACTCTGTGAGGTTGTGAGAGTATATTCTATTACCGTTTTGATACTATAAAAGAGGAAACTGAGGCTCATAGAACTTCACTAGGGATAGTATATTTATTTATCAAGCAATCAATCAACAAATACTATCAGCCCTATGCTCAATCAGAGACACAGATGGGTGTATAAGATACAGTCTATGCCCTAGTTGTATAGAATCAACTTGGGGAGTTAGGATACCCCAGAAGTCAACGACAGACGGTAGGTCCCTGGTATCAGGCATTTCAGGACATCAGTGCTGAGTGCAAGGGAGGGAGAGAGAAGAATGGACTGGGACAGTCAGCAAAAACTACAGGACAGGACAAGGTGAACTAAAGGTATTTGTTGAAGCTAGGATCTCAACAACAGGCTAACAGAACAAACAAAAAAAGCCAAATAGGTTGCCATTGAGTCGACTCCAACTCAAAGCTCCTTGGAGTTTCCAAGACTGTATGTAATCTTTTCACACTGGTGGCTGGTGGATTTGAACCACTGACCTCTCTGTTAGCAGCCAAGTGCTTAACCACTGTACCACCAAGGCTCCTGACAAGCTAATGGAGAGCATAAATACACATCAAAAACCAGCCATTGGGATTTGAGTTGTCTAATCTTCTTTCTCATTGTTACTGTTTGCTTTTCCTTTTTAGAGTACAGATTCAGTCTATAGAAAATGTCCTTGGGGCTATTCTTTTTAAATGGCTGATTATCCAACATTTTGTTTTACAACACCTCTACTTCTAAAGTGCCCAGATATAGATCTTCTCATTCATTCTTACCCCCACGTCCAAAAACTGGGACAAGACAGGCATAGCGCTCCTGCTCTTCAGATGGGGAAGTTGATTTCCTGGGGGGTATTCACCTGCATTCTGTTTTGTGCTTTGTTTTATATTTGGTTTGTGTGTGAGTGTGCACGGGTGCACATGTGTGCACATGTGCACATGTGCTTTGTTTAGGTTTGGCTTTTTTTTTTTAATGCTGGTTCTGTCCCTCTTCTTATATATACTTTTAATGAGCGGAAGTAGAAGGTAGGCCTCTAGACAAACCTCAGAGAAAATTGACCTTAGGGTGCAGAGATACAGCACAAAAGCCTAGTAGCTTCCTTTAAACTCCTGCGCAAAATTAACAATCATCTCAAAAATCTTAATTCTAGAGAGGGCCCAACACAGCTGATCTATTTTGAGTTTCTGATAGTGCCAGCCATTGCTAGATTTGAGTCCTCTTGTTGGGGAAAGTACAAGGTGATGTCTGAGGTGGAGACCTTCCCTCATTCAAAGATATTCACAGGCTACTTAGATTTCAATTTACCTCAAGCCTAAAACCAGTTACCATCAAGTATATTGCAATTCTTGGGAGGCCCATCAGTGTCAGAGTATAATTGTGCTCCATAGGGTCTCCAATGATGATTTTTCAGAAGTAGATCGGCAGGCCTTTCTTCCAAGGTGCCTCTGGATGGATTCAAACTGCCAGGGTTTCAGTTAGCAGCCTAGCACTTTAACAACTTGTACTACTCAGGGACTGCAAATTCAATATGTTTTTTATTTCTCTTCCTTTTTTCCACATAAATACCAACAAAACAAAACAAATGAAAAACCAGTACCTAAAATTTACACTAAAAATTTTGATAGTGTTGGACTGTCTCGGACTTGGAGCGCTGTAAAAGTTCAAAATAAATTTGACTTTTTTGAATTCATAAAATAGTAACAGTGCCCTAAGAGATGGAATTTAAGTTGCATTGTTTAACATTCTCATGTGAATGTATGTTTCCAAAACAAAGGTTATATGTGCAAATGTTAACATGGTTCTTACCAGAAGTCTGCTTTTCAGCAACTTGTTTCTTTCTGTATTAGCTAGGCTCCTTAAGTGTCTTAGTCATCTAATGCTGCTATAACAGAAATACCACAGGTGGGTGGCTTTAACAAAGAGAAATTTATTTTCTCATAATCTTGGATGCTAGAAGTCCAAATTCAGGGCATTGGCTCCAGGGAAAAGCTTTCTCTGTCTGTCGACTGTGGAGGAAGGTTCTTGTCATCAGTCTTCCACTAGGTTAGGAGGTTTTCAGTGCAGGGACCACAAGTTGAAAGTTCCTAGTGCTTCTTTCTTGGTGGCATGAGATCCCCAGCTCTCTGCTCGGTCCTCTCTTTTGCATCTCAAAAGAGATTGGCTCAAGACACAACCCAATCTTGTAGACTGAGTCATGCCTCATTAACATAACTGCTGCTAATCCCAACTATCAATATCATAAACCAAAAAAAAAAAAAATGAAACTGGTTGCCATCAAGTCAATTCTGACTCATAGCAACCCTATAGGACAGAGTAGAACTGCCCCAAAGAGTTTCCAAAGAGCATCTGGTGGATCTGAACTGCCAACCTTTTGGTTATCAGCCATAGTACTTAACCACTACGCCACCAGGGTTTTCAATCATCAACTTCATAGAGGTTAGGGTTTACAACACACAGGAATATCACATCAGATAACAAAATGGTAGACAATCACACAATACTGGGAATCATGACCTAGCCAAATTGATACACATATTTTTGTGGGACACAATTCAATTCATGACATCCCACCCTTTGGCCCCCCAAAATTCATATCCTTGACACATGTAAAACACATTCACCCCATCATATCATCCCAAAAGTCTTAAATCAACTCTGTGTCCAAAATCCAAAAGTTCTTCTTCATTTGTGAAATTTAGAATACAAGTTATCTGCTTCCAAAGTACAATGGTAGAGCAGACATAAGCTAGACGTTTCCATTATAAATGGAAGAAATTGGAGGGAAAGAAGGGATAGCAGGCACCAAGCAAGTCAGCAGAACACATTACATTAGCCCTCAAGTCTTTGATAATAACTCTCTGCTCTGAGACCATTTGCACAATGGCCCTGCCCTATAGACTCTAGGTATTGGCCACACTCTCCAGATTCTGGGTGGAGGCCCCTCAGCCCTGGGCTTCAGCTCCACCTTCCAGGGCCACTGAAATGGCAACTCTGATGTCTTGGCTTTGGGAGGCTCCATTCTCTTAGTCCATCTGAGTGACGACTCTACCCTTTGAAACCCCAAAAGTCATGGTCACATCCTTTGAGACGGAGACAGCTCTGCTTCCTGTATTCCTTGTCTCTTCAGCTTCTACTCCCTGGTTCCTTGGTCTCTTGGCCCCTTGGGCCTTGCCACCCAAGTCTGCCCTACTGGGGCAAGTGTTCCAAAGCTCTGTAGCTCTACTGATAAGTACCTGGAGGCACCCCACTCCGCCAAGAGGCCTCCTGCACAAAGGCGATCAGCTCTTTCAGTCTATGGGCCGGCTCCAGCAGTGTCACATGCTTGTCTCCTGGTTCTGCTGCTGCTGGTTCTCTGACACTGTTGATTCTGTGCCACTGCCAGTTCTCTGTTGCTTCTCACCATCTGTGCCATCTCCAGTGCAACAGCTCTTCTCATTTCCTTGTGAGTCCTCTATCCATTCACAGTTTCAAAATTGTTTCCACATTTTAGGTATTTGTTAGAGCAGCACCTCACTCCTGGTACAAAATGTCTTAGTTATTTAGTGCTGCTATAACAGAGATACCACAAGTGGGTGGCTTTAATGAAGAGAAAATTTATTTTTTCATAGTCTAAGAGTCTAGAAGTTCAAATTCTGGGCAACAGCTCCAGGGGGAGGCTTTCTCTTTGTGTCAGCTCTGGAGGAAGGTCTTTGCCATCCATCTTCCCCTGGACTAGGAGCTTCTCAGTGCAGGAACCTCTAGTCCAAAGGGTGCACTGTGCTCCTGGAGCTTCTTTCTTGGTGATATGGGGTCCCCCTGTTTCTCTGATGAGTTCTCTCTTTTATATCTCAAAAGAGATTGACTCAAGACACAATCCAATCTTGTAGATTGAGTTCTGCCCTGTTAACATAACTGCCTTTAATCCTGCCTCATTAACGTCATAGAGATAGGATTTACAATGCATAAGAAAATCACATCAGATGACAAAATGGTGGACAATGACATAATACTGGGAATCATGGCCTAGCCAAAGTGATACACATATTTTTGGGGGACACAATTCAATCCATAACACTAAGGGAGGGATCACTGACCTGACTTTTCAAGCGAAGGACTTAAGACTCAATAAATTGCATTTACTTGCTTAGGATCATACCACTCATATGCAACTGAGGTGTCACTAAATCCCACCTTCTCATGTTGAGTCTGTGCATCCTCCACTAGCACGTGCTCTGCCTCAGGAAGAGAAGCAGGGCCTCAACCAGGCTAAGGAAACTGAGCTCCTATCACGTTGCTGAAGTGTCGAGGCAGGGCTGTCAGGAGAGGCAGGAGCAGGCTGTGATATGACATAGACGTCAAGTCTTTGGAGAATCCAAGGTGGGAAGCACGTTTCTGAGCATGGACTTCCTCTAGGGAGTACCACTGCCCAGAAGGTGTACCGGAGAGCACTGAGTGGTTGCTCTGCAGCCAACTGAGAGGGACCCACACACAAGTATTCTTCTGCCAGTTGTCATCTAACCAGCATTTAGAGAGAAAAGGGTGACTTGCTTTTTCAGTTGTACTGGCTCCTTACTCAGGGACCCGTGTATTCTCCATCAGTTTAACACAATACTCAGGTGGGTGTGTTGGATTTAATTATGTTTCCCAAAATTATGTTTTGAATTCTTGGCCCTTGTACTTGTGAATGCAATCCTCTTTGGAAGTATAGTTTTGTTATGTTGCTGAGGTCATACCAGTGTAGAGTAGATCCTAAACGTAATCATTTCCAAATTATGAAAAGACCGGGGTAGACACAGAGACACACAAAGGGGGAAGACAGGCACTAAGGAATACCAAGGAACTCCAAAGATTTCCAATAGACGCCAGAAGCTAAGAGAGAGACCTGCAGAAGGAATCGACACAACTGAGACTCTGATTTGGACTTTCAGCCTCTAGAGCTGTGAGAAAAGAAATTCCTGATCTTTAAAGCAACCCACTTGTGGTATTTCTGTTACCATAGCACTAGGAAACTAAGACAGAAGGCTTGCTCACTCAACTCTGGCTTTCAGCTGGGTCTCTCAGGTTTCCTCTCCTGAAAGTGCTGGGCCAACTACCTCCTGCGGGTAAGAGGAGAGTCATTTAAAACCAGCAACCACTTTCCTGGGTCTTGTCTGGAGAAGGAAAGTGTGAACAGCATTTCCTACTTGGCTCATCAAAAATTTTACCCCTGGCTGAAGACCAATCTGCCTGGCATGACACTATTTCCTGTCTAGAACCCTTTTCTTTCCATCAAACCTATTAATCTTAATCACTTTTTCCACCACCAGATGCTTTCCAGAAAATGGTCCGTGATTCTCCAGTTCTTCATCAGTCAGTGCTTCAAGTGCTTCAAGCAAGCAAGGCTGTGTCATCTGCACATTGCAGGTTGTTAATGAGTTGTCCTCCAATCCTGATGCCATGTTCTTCTTTATAGTCTAGCTTCTCGGAATATTTGCTCAGCATACAGATTGAATAAGCATGGTGAAAGGATACATTCTGAAGCACACCTTTGCTTTCAGTCAAGTTCCATCTGACATTAGCAATGATTTCCCTCGTTCCAGGTACTTCTCTGAATCTGGCTTGAATTTCTTGCAGTTCCCTGTCAGTGTACTGCTGCTGCTGCTTTACAGTGACCTTCAGCAAAAAAAATAAATAAATAAATAAATTATTGTGCTTTAGATGAAGGTTTATAAAGCAAATTAGTTTCTCACCTTTGGCAAAATTTTACTTGTGTGTGATATTAAGGATATTATCCAATAATTTTTACATTCTGTTGGATTGCCTTTGAAATAGGCACAAATATGGATCTCTTTCAGTCAGTTGGCCAGATCGCCGTCTTCCAAATTTCTTGGCATAGATGAGTGAGCACTTCCATTACGGCATCCATTTGTTGAAACATCTCAATTTGTATTCCATCAATGCCTGGAGACTTGTTTTTTGCCAATGTTTTCAGTGCAGCTCAAAATTGCACCATCTTCATTTTAACTTAGGAAGAGCTCACATAACCATTGCATGGTTCCTTCAGGAGCAAGAAAACATTCCTTTTATTTCTCTCATTGTTGTCTTTAACGCATTTTGAATTTAACATATATCATATGTAATAATCATGAAAATAAAGACTGACTCCAAAGCCACAGACTTGACCATTCAACTACTCCATATTTGCCCATTACATTTTCCTCCATTCTTCAGTTTCCCAGGTAGAAGACCATAGTGCTTTATCTTTGCTACCTACTTTGTCATCAGATTTAGGTATTCTTTTCCTCTTCAGATCTTCAGTTACCTTTTCTTTCTGCATTTTCCCAAAGTGGCATTATAAAAGCATTCTTAATGGGCCATAATTGGACATCCATGATTAGTTAATTGACTCAATCATTTCTTCATTCAATAAATGTTTACTGAATATCTACTCTGTGTCAGGCAGGCACTGCACAAGTATTCAACTTGCTTCCAGTTTTGGCTTTTCCACCCACCTGACATGCACTACCAGATTAAGGCACTCAAATACTACTTTCACGACATCCAAGCCTTTCTCAAGTTCTCCTTGGTTTAGTTGGTTTTACTCCGCAAAGATGAAACTAAAAGCAGGTTCTTTTCCTCCGATAAAATGGACAGATACTCAATGAACACAGATACCATAGTTAAAATGACAGTAAACTGTATTATCTCAACCCTAGATCTAGAGAAGAGAACGACTCAGTCCCAAAAGGGAGTAAGAGTTGAAACTCTCGCAACTCCAGGCAGGGGAACAATCAATAGTTTGCATGCTTGCATGTGCATGTACGTGTGCATGTGTGCGTGGGGGGGGGCACGGAAAGAACAGAGGTTGGGGGAGTGTGGTGTGCTTCCAACAACCTGACATTCCCCAGAGTATATTGGGACACTCACAGAAGTCATTTCTGTCAGATTTCCAATGGTTGTAACAAGACGATGGCAGGGACTTGACTATATCTTGTGTGTAGGATTGCCCTGGGGAGAGAATCAGAAGCCTCCTTTGACTATGGAACCACCTGGTATTAGACTCACCAAAGATTTACGATACAGCTTATTCAGAGACAAATATCTCACCAATTATCTCAATTTTTTTTTTTTTTTATCCCACTAGTCACCAGTCATACCTATCTAATTCAAATAACATATTTAGACCAGAATTAAAACAACAGCTCAAAATTGCACCATCTTCATTTTAACTTGGGGTTCACAGGCTCCAAAAAATTTAAAGAACAGCGTGATGAACAAAGATTTAAAAAAAGCATTACAACGTAGAATTTCCTTGGAGGAATTACATCTCACAAGGGAAACTGCTACAGATTATCTGCTTCATCAAGTTCAGAGGCTTTTGTCTGATTTTTGGTGCTTTCCACACTGAGGCCCCTACCTCTCCGCAGTTATTGCCCGCAGCTTCCCAACACATACCCCACACTCATACTGGCCCACGTACTGTCTTACAAACATTCCAGGGTTATTTGGGGTTCATGTGCTTAACCTCATTGCAAACACTTTCCTTACTGACCTCTGCATATCTAAAACATGCATCCTTCAGGACCGAACCCAGCTACATCTTCTTGGTGATGCCTTTGACTATACCACCTTCCTCCTCACTCCTTCAGCTCTTAGCTGTTCTCTAATTAACAGCAATTATCGAATGCTTACAATGTCCCAGGTACTCTCCTAAGTGTTATGCATGAATTAACTCATTTAAAATCAGTACAAACCTTTAAGTATAATTTACTTTAAAAAGGCAGAAGTAAAAAAACCACCTCTATTTGCAAATGACGTCTTATATATAGAAAACCCTGAAGGATTCACAATGTACATATATACAGACTATTAGAGCTAATAAACAAGCACAGCAATGTTGCAGGATATAAGATCATGTAAAAATCAATTGCATTTCTATACAAGTGGGAAAAAAAATCTGAAAATGAACTTAAGAAAAGCAATGTAATTTACAAGAGCATCAAAAGGATAAAACCCTTGGGAATAAATTTAACCAAAGAGGTGCAAGACTGGTACATTGAAAACTACAAAACATTGTTGAAATAAAGATGACTTAAATAAAAGGAAAGGCACACCGTGTTCATGGCTTAGAAGATTTAATATTTTTAAGATGGCAATACTCGCCAAATGGACCTACAGATCAATGAAATCCTTATCAAAATCCCACCTGTCTTTTTTTGAAGAAGTGAACAAGCCAATTCTAAAATGTATATGGAATGATAAGTAACCCCAAATACCCAAAACAATCCTGAAAGAGAACAAGGTTGGAAGACTCACACTTCATAATTTCGAAACTTACTACAAAGCTACAGTAATCAGGCTTATAATGGCATAAAGATAGACATATAGACCCATGATGTAGATTTGAGAGTCCAAAAACAAATCTACACATTTGTGGTAAATTGACTTTGACAAGGGTGGCAAGATCATTCAATGGGGAAAGAATGGTGCGAGACTACTGTGTATTCACATCCAAAAGAATAAATTTGGACCTCTACCTCAAACTATATAGGAAATTAATTCAAATAGATCAAAGACCTAAAATTAAGAGCTAAAAGTATAAAACTCTTAGAAGGAAACATAGGTGTAAGTCTTTGCGACCTTGAATTAGGCAACGGTTTCTTAAATATGACATGAAAATCATAAGCAACAATAGAAAAAGGAGATAAATTGGATTTCATCCAATTTATAAACTTTTATAAATCAAAGGACACAGTCAAGAAAGTGAAAAGACAACCCATAGAACGGCAGAAAATGTTTGCAAATCATGTATCTGATAAGGGTCTACTTTCTAGAATATATTAAAAAAAACTTTTACATCTGAACAACAAAAAGTCAAAATCCACTTAAAAAATGGACAAGGGATTTGAATAGACATTTGTCCAAGAGAACATATAAATGGCAAATAAGTAAATGAAGAGGTGCTTAACATCATTGGTCATTAGGAAATACAAATCAATACTGCAATAAGGTACCACTCCACACCTACACAAACTATGCCTATAATAACAAGGAAAAAAGAAAAAGTACTGGGAAGATGTAGAGATAGGAGAACCCTCATACATTGCTAGTGGGAATTTAAAGAAGTGCAGTCACTTAGAAAACAACCTGCCAGTTCCTCAAAAAGTTATACATAAAGTTACCATAAAAACCCAAAAAACCCAAACCCAGTGCCTTCAAGTCGATTCCGACTCATAGCGACCCTGTAGGACAGAGTAGAACTGCCCCATAGAGTTTCCAAGGAGCACCTGGCGGATTTGAACTGCCGTCCCTTTGGTTAGCAGCTGTAGCACTTAACCACTACGCCACCAGGGTTTCCAAAGTTACCTTACAAATATGATCCAACGATTCCACTCCTAGGTATATAGTCAAGAGGATTGAAAACATGTTTAAACAAAAATCACATACAGATGTTCATAGCAGAAATATTCGAAAATAGCTGCAATTTGGAAATCATTCAACTGTCCATTAACTGATGAGTGGATGAGCAAAATGTGGTATATTCACACAATGGAATACTATTCAGCCATAAAGGAAATGAAGTACTGATACATCCTACAACATGGATTGACCTTGAAAACATTATACTGAATGAAAGAAGCCAGACACAAAGGACCGCATATTGTATGATTCCATTTATATGAAATGTCCAGAGTAAACAAATCCATAGACAGAAAGTAGAGTAGCAGTTGCCAGGGGCTGGTGGCGGGGGAGGGGTGGTAGGGAAAAAAGGGGAAAGCGGAAGTAACTGCTAATGGATATGGGGTTTCTTTTTGAGGTGATAAAATGACCTGAAATTCAGTAGTTGTGATGGTTGCACTTCAGTACATTGTGAATGTACTAAAAGTCATTGAATTATACACTTTAAAATGCTTAAAATGTTAACTTTTCTGTAATGTGAATTTTAACTCAAAAAAAGTTTTAAGAAGAAACCAGAGTGCGATTAATATCCAACAGGACTAAAAGAAAATTATTTTGTAATAGCCTTTTCTAACTCACTTTCTCATTTGTTTTCGTGGGAATCACCACATGTAGGGGAATCACCACAGGTAGAGAAAACTATGCTTTGACTATAAACTGAGGCTGTATGAAAAAATGAAATTAAAAAAAATCCAGAGATTACAGAGCTAGTTCTAGCTCTGACATTAAAAAGTCAGATGGTGATGGGAGAGCTCCTCATTTCCCTGGGCTCCCTCCAGTCACCTCAGATGGCACCCGGTTGGTATCTACCTGCTCAGTGTATGAGCTTGGCCTGCATCAGGGACTGCATAGAAAGGCTATGAATCAGTGCTGAGCCTGACTCATCTTGAGATGGGTTAATGGTAAAGAGGAGGAGAGAGAAAATAAACCACAGTTTTCCCTAAAATTACCCCTGAATTATCCTCATCTATGGGCAAAAAATGCTCAAAAATGCTATTTTTAAAAAGGTGACGATATTTTGTTAAAATGTTCTCTGAGGAAGGGGAGGTAAGGCCGGGAGAAGCATGCCCAAACCACAGGGCCTCCAAACTACAGTCCACATCACCAGCAACAGCCCTAATGAGCTCTGTGCTGGACTCTCCAAATTGAATTACATAATACATTTCCGTTTCATTTCATGAATCACAACTTGGGATACAATTTTCCTGGGTTGCAGTTGATATATTTCAGCGATTACCAAAGATTTCAAACAGAAAAATCTATTTTATTAAATTCATATGTAAAATGTCGGTATGTCAGCCAACTTATTTATTTTTAAATTTGGGATTTTCTTAAGTGCCATAGTTAGAATTCAATGTCAAGAGAGTTCCCGATAAACCCATTACTGAATGCTAAGGCTGCAGTTGCCCCTGGATTTTTCATTTCTTTTGACAGCTCAGTTCCTGGTTGACGATGGCAGATTTTTATTTCAGCTGCCCCTGTTGGAGTCCCTTTGTGGCTGAGAATGAGAAAGAAGTGGTAAAGCTTCAGAACACGGACCAGGGGGGTGAAACTCATCTGGAGACCTATAGAGCAGTGAGTTTAGTTCACTGTAAGAAAGGACACCAGACACTTGAATATCAACTCCTTTATTGATGCCGGTGATGTTGCTCAATGCTCTTTGCTCAGTACAGCATGGGTGTAGAGCCCAGGTTCTAGAATCAGACAGACAGAGGTCCAAATACTAGGTCAGCCATTGTTAGCTACGTAACTTTGGGAAGGTTATGTAATCTCTCTAAGCTGCAGTGTATTAGGCTGTAATATGGGAATAATAATAGTACATATGTCATAGAGTTGTTGCAAGGACTAATGGCATGAAGTATGCAAAGTGATTAGCACAGCTCCTGGCACAGAGTAAGTAGTCTATAAATCTCAGCCATGTATTATCGTTGTTGGTATTCTACCTTCGAAGTAGCCACTTTGAATTGGAACTTAAGTTTTGGCTTATCCAGCACCTCCTGAATCTTTACTCATTTTCAAAACTTTTGTAATCAAGGTCACCTCTTTGAGGTGCGACCTGGCTGTAGATCATTTATTCATTTATCTTTCATTTATTCAGTCATTTATTTACTATTTACTTTCTTCTATGTGTAGAAAAATGTCAGACATTAGGGGAACAGAGGTGAAAAAAAATAAAGCACAGTTACTGCCCTCGGTTCTAAATGGGAGAAGGACAAGTATTGAGATGGTACATGCCAGTTTGGCGAGTGCCGAACATGATGAAGATGCTGTGGGAGCAGAGAGGAAGCCCACTGAAATCAGAGTGGGGTGCCAGGTGTGACAATCCCTACCATGCCTTTATGTAGGCCTACAGAGCTGCCATGGGCATGAAAGCAGAACCAGTGTGGAAAGAGAAAAGGGCTCTATGTGTGGGAGACAGTCTAGTTGAGGAGGTGGAGACCAATTACCACGAAACAGTTGAGAATGAGTACAGGGAACTACATTTTTAAAGGCCTGTTATGAACATGGAGTCCTGGTGGTACAGTGGTTAAGAGATCGACTGCTCATCAAAAGGTCAGCAGTTTGAATTCACTAGCTGCTCCTTAGAAATCCTATGAGGTAGTTCTACTCTGTACTATAGGGTCTCTATGAGTCAGAATAGGCAACGGGTATTATGAGCCTGTACACTTTATATTGTCACTCCAACAAATGCACCCCGCATTGTACAAATGAGGAAACCAAGGCCCAGAGAAAATTTTGTACCTTGTCCAAGATCATACAGCCAGTGGTTAATGGTAGAGGCAAGACTCAAGTCCCAAGCTGTCAGGCTTTTTTCACAGGCTCACACTACCTCCGTTACTGAGGGCTAAGTGATTTGGTATTGATTAGAAGTCTAAAGAGGCTTTGTGGGTCTTGTGGGCTAACATACATTGCACCAATTAGCACTGAATAGTACATGCATAGTCTAATCATGATTTCTTCCATGGCAATAGAAGCAGGTGACAAGTCACTTAGGCAGTACTTGTTATCCCCTTTGGCCTCCATTCTCATAACCCAGGTTAATCTTTTTTCTAAAAAAAAAAAATAAGTGTATTTTGGGACATTTTTTTAAAAACTCTTACTAGTGAAGGCAAAAAACAATTCTTAGTTTCCCATCCCAGTGCCGTCGAGTCGATTCCGACTCATAGCGACCCTATAGAACAGAGTAGAACTGCCCTGTAGAGTTTCCAAGGAGTGCCTGGCAGATCTGAACTGCCAACCCTTTGGTTAGCAGCTGTAGCACTTAACCTCTACGCCATTAGGGTTTCCGTTCTTAGTTTATAAAAGAATAATGATGGCCCTATTAGAATGATTATTTTTTTTCTTAGTTTAACTCTTAAAACCTGTTGCCATTGAGTCAATTCTGACTCATAGCGATTCTATAGGACAGAGTAGAACTGCCCCATAGGGTTTCCAAGAAGGGGCTGGTGGATTCAAACTGCTGACTCTTTGGTTAGCAGGTATAGCTCTTAACCACTATGCCACCAGGGCCCCATGTACTATGCATAACTCTTAAACACCTATAGATAGGGTAAGATATTTTTATGCAAAGACATAGATATTAATAGCCATGATGATAGGTCTTTCCAAAGACAGAGTCTCAGTGCTGGGGAGTTGGTGTTTGTGTGCCTTATAGGCCCTGTCCCTCAAAGGGACACCTCCTCCTTACACCTGCATAGTGTTTGTCATTCATAAAGTACTTGAGCTTTACCTTTCTCATTTGACAGTCAGCAAATCCTGAGAGAAAACGAACTCAAGTCCATTGCTGTCAAGTAGATTCCAACTCATGGCAACCCCACGGGTTACAAAGTAGAACTGTGCTCCACAGGGTTTTCTTGGCTGTAATTTTTATGGAAACAGATCACCAGGCCTATCTTCCATGGTGCCAATGGGTGGATTTGAACTACCAACCTTTATGTTGGTAGTGAAACGCAAACCATTTGCACTGTCCAGGGACCTTGAAGAGAAGCAGAAGACATCTGCCTTCCAGAATAGAGAGCACACATTGAGTAAGAAGGGTCAGCACTGGTCCCGATTCCCTGCAACCCATTCAAGATCTTTCTACTATACCATGCTATGTCCTAATTGCTCCATTCATTTTGTGCCTGTGAGGGTTAACTGGGAACACAGGAGTTCTGTTAAATATCACAGTAGTTAGTACGTTTTAATCCTGATCCCCCAGCCTACTGTAGCTGCTGTAAAATATATGGCAATAATTTCCTGAGGCAGGGTAATGTATAAGGAATGTCAGGCCAGCCTCTGGGCATATTTGCCTTAGCTCAGTTTTATTAAAGTGAAACTTTTATTAAGGCATGTGGTGAATTGAGCAATCGGCATGATTCATGCCGTTAGAAACCCATTGCTACACTCACAATAAATCAATGAGCCATTGTCGTCCATTTGCTGTGGAGTTGGTAGAAACGAGGAAAAAATCAATATGGAGGTATTATTCAGACCATATGAAAGTATTAAAGTGTATTCTGTGTGTATTAAACCTGGCCAAACCATATGTCATGTATCCCTTTTTTTTTTTTTCTTGTAACTATCTCCGTTAGTAACCTCTACTCTGGATGATTTGCTAATTCGTACGCTATTGGAAAATAACTATAGGAAATCTTTAAAATCCCGCATAGGTTTTCATGATTTTAAAAATTTGTTTCCTAATGACGTATTTGCATAATAAAATCATTCCGAGGACAAAGCCCTAACAATAAATCTAGAACAATGAGTCTCTTCCTTTACAAACACCGTGCAGCCATAAACTTTGTGTAATTCAATAAGTGATGTGCTCTTCCTCTGGAAAAAAAAAATCAACCAACCAACAGGAGGAAATGATTTGAGCCAAAGAAAGGGTACTTTTCATTATCTCCCAGCTTGATGGGGACAATCATTGAGCCAGCAGCATTCTCTGCATATCTGGAAACTATTACCATATCTCCGTTTACCTGGGACTGTCTCTGAAGGTTGAAATATGTCTTAGTGACAACCATCTCCCTATGGCTGCAGTGTGATCACCTGCATTTCTGCATTAGGAAGTTTCAGGTTCCTCTGGAGGCTGATGTGAGTTGAACAGAAAAAAAAAGGTGTAGCCACAGCTGGCTTGGAACTCAAGCTACAATACCACAGAGATCATTCTGGATTGCAGGTAGTAGTTTGCCGGTCCATTTATTGCCATCTTTATACTCAGAGGCATTTCTCTAATGCTTTCTGAAACAAATGTTGGATTCCACAAGCATCCATGCAGCGTCTTGGTTTCAAGGCCCCTGTGCTAGGCCTGAAGGAAAAGGCCTGCGCAGATGTGCCGTGGTGGTACATTCAGCGGGTCTAGACAGCCTCTGACAAATGCTGCAAGTACAAAGCACTATGGGAATGGTGAGGAGGCAGAGACAGTTCCAACGGAAGGATGTCAGATTCCTGGAGGTGACATTTCAGCTGGACTTTGAAGGATGGTTTTAAATACAGTAACCAAAAATATTTGCCCTTTCCCTGAGTTGTTAGCCTACTATTTGTAGCTTGCCACCCAGGCCTATCTTTTGGATAAATAGAATCAGTAGATTCACAAAGGTTTAGTCTTTGGAATTAAATTGCAAATCTTCTTATGTGACATTGTTTTACATTCTTCAGTAAAAGAAGAGAACCAAATGCATAATTCAGGCACCAGGGACATCAAGGGAATTTTGCGATGACTCTAGTAAGAGATGAAGTCTTTTGTAATGAAAAGGGTTATGCTTATCCCCAGGTGGAAATCTTTTTGTCCCACTTATTTTTTTTGCGTATCACAGGTTTAACAAAAATGTTCCTTACTTACGAAATAGTGCAAGTATAATTTGAACTAGTCAAAACTGAGAGATTTGATTTTGCTTGATTCCAGAAGAAATAGGAGGTGGAGATAGAGAAAGAGAGACAGCAAGCAAAAATAAAAGGGGAGGCTGAGAATGTGTGGGGTCAGAGAGGTGAGCCTGAGCTTCCTCTTGCCAACTCTCTCCTGTCATTTACTGACTGGTACGGTGACTCCACTGCTCCTAGTGTTCTGCTGCCTTCCATGCTGTTATTTGGAGCCCAACCTACTGGCGACCGGAGCTTCAATGGAGAGACCAGAGTGCATGTGACATAATCTTTGGCTCTAGAATGGTATGTGTGTCTTTCAGGGCATATGGTCGGAGATGATCCATCATGGCTTATGATGTCAGATTATCCACTGAGACTCAGGTCTTTTTGCAGAAATGCAATTATATTCAGATAATGGTATTTCCAGTTGTTTCGATAGACAAGACTGATGCTGGGAAGAAGTGACTTGGTAGAACACTGGATGATATACGAATTTACAGGGCAGGCGGAAGAATGAGGCATCGTGAACCAAGCTGTCAGTGAACTTTTCAGTTCTTTCCTCTCCCCTGCATTTCTCAGCAGTCAGCGTTGGTTGCCATCCAAAACCTCAGGGTCTGCCATTCCATAAGGCTCAGCCCGATAGCCCAGTAAGTCCCAGGCCCCTGCAGTGATTATGCAAACCTCCAGCTGTACATCTTCTTGTCGCTATGCTCCTCTTCACTTCGTAAACCAGAAGGACCATTTAGAGGGTTACCTTCAGCCGTTTCCTCCCCATGTTTAATAACCCCAATCATTTTACTCTTCCTGTCAATATTTTAGTTTGTTTTACTTTTTCTATCTTGGACTTACTTTCATTTGTTCTCTATCTTTTTTTTTTTTTTTAACTAGGCCCTTTCTTTAAATCTTCTACACCTTTCTTTGAAACTCCAACATGGGGTAGAGAACAAACAGGAACGTATCCACTATGACAGTCGCACATTCATTTAACCAGTATTTACTGGGAATCCTCCATCTTCTTGGTGCTGGCTAGGCATTGGGTATACAAAGAAGCAGTATGGTATAGTAGAAAGATAGCCTTAAAACCAAATTATTTGGGATCAAATAGCTGCTTTGCCACTTACTAAGCTGTGTGACCTTGGACATGTCAATCTCTTGAAGTCCTAGTTTTTTCATCTCTATGGGAACCAAGACATGCAGAGCATGTGGTATAGTGCCTTACATGTAGGCATGGAAACTGCCATTTCTATGAATCATTTCTAAGCTGTGATCTCTGCCCTCACAGAGCATTTGCTGCTTCGAGTCATGATCTCTCTGTGGATACTTGTTCCATATTGCTGAGTCATATTGAAATTTGCTTTCGTAATTAAAAGGAGATTTTTTCATGGATTACCAGAGCCCATAGACAGGGGTACGACAGTTAAGATGCATTCAGGGTTGATTAAAAATGAGTGAGGTTCACTTTCTGCTCTTTCATCTTCTCCCTCAGAGACAAGCCCTCCCTCCCTGCCCCCTCCCCACTCCCCTTGGTCTTTTTCCCACTCCAATTCCAGGTTCCTATTCTCTGACCAGGAAACCCTGGTGGCATAATGGTTAAAAGCTATGGCTGCTAACCAAAAGGTCAGCAGTTCAAATCCACCAGGCGCTGCTTGGAAACTCTATGGGGCAGTTCTACTCTGTCCTATAGCATCACTACAAGTCGGAATCCACTTGAAGGCAATGGGTTTGGTTTGGTTTTATTCTCTGGCCTGGGCCTAGTATGGAGGAGAAGCAGCAGAGAATGTACTCTGTCCTATAGGGTCACTATGGGTTGGAATCCACTTGAAGGCAATAGGTTTGGTTTGATTTTATTTTCAGGCCTGGGCCTAGGATGGAGGAAAAAAAGCTGAGTGTTGGTCAGCAAGCCTCAGTAAAGGTTTGAATTGACTTTACCCTCCCAAATTCATTTACATTTTAATAGGAGACCTTAGGAGACCAAAATGTTTTTCAGACTCAAAGGAAGGAAGCTTTCCTGGCAGATTTGTGTGCTGCTTTCCACCCCAGGCCAAAGGAATCAGAATCTCCAGGAAGTGGCAGGGGAATCTACGTTTAACAACGTGGTAGAGTTAACACACTACACTACTCTCCGAAAGGTTGGCAATTCAGTCTGCCTAGAGCCTGGCACCTTGGAAGAAAGGACTGGTGATCTACTTCTGAAAAACTAGCCATTGAAAACCCTATGGAGCACAGTTCTACTCTAACAGACACGGACTTGTCAAGAATTGGTGTTGATTCAATGGCAACTGGTTTTTAATCATCAGGCAAGTTGGAAAATGTGGTCTAAATCAATCACAGAACAATGATTGGGCATCTCCATGTCTTTACAAAGTGTTGTACAAGACATGAAGAAGTGTAGAGTGGGCTCTGTGCCCTCAGGGAGTTTATACTGTACTGGGGTGGGCGATTATATATATAATATGTGTATGTGTGTATATGCATAGGGTCACCATGAGTTGGAATTGACTCAATGGCAACAGGTTTTATATATGGAAACCCTGGTGGCGTAGTGGTTAAGAGTTTGGCAGTTAACCAAAAGGTTGGCAGTTCAAATCCACCAGGAGCTCCTTGGAAACTCTATGGGACAGTTCTATTTTGTCTTCTAGGGTCACTATGAGTCGGAATCAACTTGATGGCAACGGGTTTGGGTTTTGGGTTTTATATATATATATATATAAACAAACAACAACAACAAAACACAACCAAACCCATTGCCATCGAGTTGATTCTGATTCATAGTGACCCTATACACACATATACATACACATATCCATATACATACTACACATATGTGAGTGGCCTGGTTGGTGTGAGTGATTTGACATCGGCTGCTAACCTAAAGGTTGGCAGTTTAAACCCAGGGATGAAAGCCTTGGCAAACTGCTTCCATAAAGATTACTGTTGTTGTTAGTTGCTATCTAGGCAATTTCAACTCATGGCGACCCCAAGTGCCAAGAAAACCCAATGCAGCAGTTCTACTCTATAACACATGAGTCATCATGAGTCAGGGGCGACTTGACAGAAGCTAACAACAACAATAGGCTCATGTATTGAGTCAGATCAACTCCACAGCAACAAGTCCAGGTGCTAGGCCTCAAACTGCTTGTTACCCATCTGTGACATTTCTGCACCTATCTTGGTGAAGACAGGTCTGCAAGCCACACTTTCAGGTACTTTACAGATTTAACTCATTTAATCCCTACTGCAGTCTGAAAGATAGATATTATAATTTCTGACTTCACAAATGAGGAAACTGAGCTTCCGAAATTATAGACAATGTGTTCAAAGTCATTCAGCTAAAAATTGGCAAAGGCAGCTTTATTAAATGTATTACAGAGGTGGCTGTATTAGTTGTATTAGGGCTCCCATAACAAAATACCACAAACTGGGTGTCTTATAAGAACAGAAATTTATTGTCTCACAATTCTGGATGCTAGAAGTACAAATCAGGGTATGGGCCATGGCTGATTTCTTCTGCGGCCTCTCACCTAGTTTCTGGTAGCTCCAGGCATTCCTTTGCTTTCAACTGTAGCATCGTACAATGTCTTTCCTCTGTCTCCTCTCTCTGTGCATCTTCTCTTTTATAAGGACACAAGTTATATAGGATTAGGACTCACACTACTTCAGTATGACCTCTTCAAAGACTCTATTTCCAAACAAGTCATGATCACAGGTGCCAGAAGTTATGACTTTAGCATATCTTTTTGGGGGACACAATTCAATCCATAACAGTGGGTGACTTAGGTGGCCAACTCCCAGGTCCATGTTTTTTCTCACTGACCTTGCATCCTCCATTTGGCCTAGGAAGCAATGCAGGTCCAGTCTGACTAGAACATGAGGATTATAAGAACCCAAAGTTCTGAGAAATGGGATAGAAAAGAATAAGTGGGGCAAGATGTTAGGGTCCTTGAGCACTGAAATAAAGTGCATTCCTTTATCCTATAGCAGGTAATGAGGAACCTTTAGAGGTTTTATAATGATAAGTTTTATATCTTACAAAAATTTAAATTTTTGTGTATAAAATACTGTAAGGCTGTGACATAAATTTTGGGTAATAGAAAAACGATCCACACAACAGCAATTTTTATTTCTCTCCTGTCTTTTTTCCCCTATATGTATTTTCACATCATTTTAATAATGTTATGTATACTTTGGAACCCTGGTGGTGTAGTGGTTAAGAGCTCTGCTGCTAACCAGCCGCTCCTTGGAAACCCTACGGGGAGTTCTACTCTGTCCTATGGGATCACTGAGTTGGAATCGACTCGACAGCAATGGGTTTTTTTGGATGTATATTTTAATCTGGCTTTTAAATTTTAACATTACATTCTATATGTTCCCTGTTATTTCAAAGTTGTTATCTCTATCACCTGTAACAATTTCACAATAGTTCATCTAAAAAAAAAAGTAAATATGATTTATTCAAACACCTTTTAATAGTAGGCATTTAGGTTTCTTCCAGTTTTGTGTTACAAATATTGCCAAAATGAACACCTTTATGTATATAGGTTTTTCTGTATTAAAGGATTTTTTTTTTTTTAGGGAAGGAGTCTAGAAGTAGAGTTACTATAGCAACAAATAGAAGCATGTTTTTGGCTCTGGATGTATAATGCTAAATTCTTTCCAAATCAATTATGTGCATTTATACATACAATAGATTGCCAGCCAATGGAAGATTCTGAGTGGTGGAGAGTGGGGCCGAACTGTGGATGGCTTTAATACACATGACACTTGACCCTGATCTTCAAGGTAGTGGGGAGCCATTGAAGGCTCTTGGACAGGACAGTGAGGTATAAAAAGCTTTATAAGATTCATCTGAGTTTAACACTTGTGACACTCTAGGAAGAGCACTGGACTGGTAGACATGGCCTGGATTCTTGTCCTTGTTTATTTAAGCCAAGGGTGGCACCTTGGACAAGTCACTTGTCTTCTTCAGGCCTTGGTTTCTTCCTGAGTGAAATAAGGGTGTACAGCCAATAATCTCTACGGTTTTTCAGCTCTAAGGTTGTATATTCATCTGTGTTCTGAACACTTACTTATAGATAAGAATTCCACAACCAGTTTCTCTTCACTTTAAGCTACAGCCCCTAGTAAATACCAGTTCTTTTGGGAATGGATAATGTTCTGCCGCTTGTGCTACTATTTCTTCTCCTGAATTTATGGCATAGTGAGCCCATTGGTTATGGCTGGAATCAACCTCTGCAGTGGGCAGCCCCTCCTAACGATCAGTAGTAAGTGACATACAAGGCGAAGCCCAGCTGTCATCTAGGTTCTAGGCTGGTCTCATCCCCTATTCCTGTGTCAAAGAAGGACCAGAGAACAGATGCAGAGAAAGAAAAGTGGGAAGGAACGAAGAGCCATGTGATGTGAACACTGAGATAGTGCCTACCACGACCCATTCTAAAAAAAACTTTACAAATACTACCTCACTTATACCTCAAACAACCCTAACAGGTAGTTGTCATTATCTCCATTTTACAAGGAGGAGACTAAGGCACAGAGGCCAAGAGGCAGGCCCACAGTCACACAGTTTGCAAGATATGGTAGAGCCTGGATTTAAACCTTGGCAGCCTGGCTTCCAAATCTACATGATACGCATCATGCTGTGTCATACATGTTATACATGAAGAGATGAAGGTACCTCGTGGGAAGGGCAGGCAGACATGGGGGATGGGAAAAAAGAGGATGCTGCAGTTCTGAAAGACAGCCTCCTGATTCTACAATTTTGCCACAAGAAAGCCCTACACTTATTATTCATTTATTCTTTCAATCATTAATTCTATAAAAGATGGCTAACTTTAAAATACAAGGTGAGAGGGACTGCTCAGTCCTACAGGGATAACAAAGGTAAAGCAAACATTATCTCTCCTACTTCTCAAGAGCTTACAAGTCGGCAGGGGAAATAGGCTATGTAAACCACTAACTATAATACCCAGTGGACTGAAATAAGCAAAGGAAGAGAGAAACAGATAAAGTGAGCTGAGGACCAGAGGAGGGAGCCCTCACCTACAGCTTCAGTGGCTAAGGAAGCTTAGTGGAGGAGGGAGCATTTCACCTACATCTTCAGCAATGGGCAGAGTGATGTGAGGTGAGGTGAAGTAAAAGTGAGGATTAAGACTTCGAAGCAGAAAGAGCAAACTAAGCACAGGCAGATAACAAGTGTTTATGAGGAATAGCATAATTTGACCTGATCTACCAAAAAAAACCAAACCCATTGCCATCTAGCCAGCTGTGACTCATAGTGACCCTACAGGACAGGGTAGAACTGTTCCATAGGGTTTCCTAGGCTGTAGTCTTTATGGAACCAGACTGCCACATCCTTGTCCCACGGAACAGCTAGTGGGTTCGAACTGCTGACCTTTCGGTTAGCAGCTGAGTACTTAACCACTGGGGTTATAAGTAAGAGTAATGGAAAATAAAGTTGTAAAGGTGATTAAAGTTTACATTAGTCAAGGTAGCATCAGCTGAAAAAAAAAAAAAAAAAAAAAAACCCATATTCTCAAAGCCTGAACACTACGGATGACTATTTTTCCTTCACAAAATCGCCAAATAAAATTTGTCCTATACGGCAATATGCTTTACTTCATGTTTCTGGGACTCGCACTCCTTCCATCTTGTGTTTCCACATCACCTCTACTTCCATTCCACTTGCAGAGCTAGATGCTGGTGAGGGTGGTGGGAAATGTGGTCCCAGGCTGGACAGCCACTTCCAGCAGACATCTCAACTCTATGGGTGGGAAAGGACAAGTTTCAGGTGACCCCATTCTGCCACAGGACCTTTATCAGTGAAGGTATTAATTCCAGGGGAAGGCATTGGGACATCTTGGGGTAGGTAACTAGGCTTGGGAGGGTTTTGAGTAGGGGTATTATAGCACCAGAGATATACATTTTAGAAGGATAAATCTGGCAATGGGATATCTCTGAAGGATGCAAACAAAGTAGGAAGGGAGAATAGTTAGGAGACTATTGAAATAATGCAGTCAAGAGGTGTTCACCTGAGTGTGGGTAATGGCACTGAGGATGACAAGAAGGCAGAAAAGGATGATAAAGTTTCCAAAATATGGGGACAGCGCAACTGGTAAGATGAAGGAATAAGGGGGGAGTGGCGAGGAGTCAAAGATAATGTCAGGGTTCTGGGTCACATATAAACACTATGTACTCCATACAGAATAAAGACAGGGACTCAGAACCCCCATGTGACAAGGTGAGCTCAAGGAGAGCCTTTCACTTGCTGCATGATTGGAGAGACATGAGTCTGTGCGTACAATGAAGGGACAGGCCACAGCGCAAAGACATTCAGCTCCATTTGGTTTGGATGGAGCCAAAAGAAAAACACTGAATCCATAAGTTCCCAGGCAGATCTTTCCTGAATCTGTCCCAAAGACAGTGTCTGACCAGGCAACGTTTGCATCTGGAGTGGAGAGAGTCTGGGACTCTAGAGTCTGCTGGTGGACCGTGGACAAGTGCAATTGCTAAATGTGGCCAAAGCTGCCACCAGAGATCTGTTTTCACAGGTTGTGTTTGAAAACTCAGTGTGGGGGCTTGGGAGCAGCTGGGAGTTTCTGAGTAATTGCATACCCTGGGGGTGGAGTGAGGCCAAGTACAACATCCTGTCCCAGGGACCCAAGTGAGGGCAATGCAAGAAGTCAGGTGAGGCTGCCCCCTGGTCCAGAGCCCTGAGGTTGAAGCTCCTCCCAGGGGTAGGCCCAGTAGCTCTGATGGAAACAAGCTGGGCACCCCCAGCTCTGCTTTCGGCCTCAGGGGTCACTTTCTGCATCAGGGAAGTCCATATGCTTTATGTACATACTTTTGGAAACCCTTCCCCCTCCTTTAAAGAATCAGACCTGTACAACCTGAAACTTAAATAGATAAATGGATGATAATTTGCTCTACAATGTGTTTTCCTTTAGGGCTCAGATCAAGTATCAGCTTTGAAGCTTTCTTTGACCTTGTTCTTTTCCCCACCCTAGGCAGACTGATGGTCTCCTCTTCTCTACGCTCATGGCACGTTCTACCACCCAGTATTTAACCAACAAGATTCAATCGCCGAATGTTTAAATACTTCTTAGGTGTTAGGGCATGTGGATATAAAGATAAGTAAGCTACAATTCTTGCCATCTACTGTAATATGTCTCCCCTTTGAATTCTGAGCCACTTCAGGGAAGGAATTGTGTTACTCATTTTTAAACACCCACTGCCTAGCTCACTGGTGCTCATTTTAAGTTCATGGAATTCATTTGAACTTACCAGCATATTCTGGACTCTCCAGTAGAAATCACGAATAGATTGTACAAAATAGAAAGCTTGTCAAGTACATTGGAAAGCACCAATTGATTCACCTGCCGAGGGGAAGATTTCCCCAGGTCACCCAATGGCAGAACGAGGCCTGGAATTCAGGTCGTGGCTCCAGTTGGCTGCTATTCAAGTTGGCTGAAAATAGCTTTATTGCCTGAAGTGAGGTGTCTTGCCCTACCATTTAATCATTTAGAGTAATTGGTGGGGGGCAGGATGAGAATACTGGACTTCAGGGTGGCCTCGAGAGTATATCTTTATTATCAAAGAATGATTTGTTCTCAAACAAGATTAAAGGGGTCCTGGTGTCAACAGGAAACCCTGGTGGTGTAGTGGTTAAGCGCTACGCTGCTAACCAAAAGTTCAGCAGTTTGAGTTCCACCAGGTGTTCCTTGGAAACTCTACGGGGCAGTTCTACTCTGTCCTATAGGGTCACTATGAGTCAGAATTGGGTTTCGTTTTTGGTTTGGTGTCAAAAAGAAGTCTCTGGGTGGTGCAAAGAGTCAACGTGCTTGGCTGCTAACCAAAAGGCCGGTGGTTCGAATCTTCCAGAGGCTCCTTAGAAGGAAGGCCAGGTAATCTAATTCCAAAAAATCAGCTACTGAAAATCCTATGGAAGCACAATTCTACTCTGATACATATGAGGCCATGAGTTGGGGTCGACTCAGTGGCAACTGCTGGTGGTAGAGGTGTCAAAAAGCCCTATATTCTAGTCTAGCCTTGACAACAGGAGCCCTGTGACCTGGGGCAATTAAACCTTTCTGGATCTTGACTTTCTCACTTTCTTAACATGACACACTTGCTTCCAGCTCAAAAGCTCTACTATTCTCTGATTCTTAAGATCCTATTTCTGGAAACGACTTTTAATAGTAGTTTGATTTAACATTAAGATCTTCCACAGTTTAGCAGTGGGATGCAGACCTCAAATTGTCATAAAAAGACCAGACTTAATGGTCTGACTGAGACTAGAAGGACCCTGGAGGTCATGGTCATCAGACCTTTTGTTAGCCCAAGACAGGAGCCATTCCCAAAGCCAACTCTTCAGACAGATTGGACTGAACTATGGGATAGAAAATGATACTGGTGAAGAGTGAGCTTCTTGGGTCAAGTAGACACATGAGACTACGTGGGCAGCTCCTTTCTGGAGGGGAGATGAGAGGGCAGAGGGGTCAGAAGCTGGCTGAATGGACACAAAATAGAGGGTGGAGAGAATGAGACAGAATGCTGTCTCATTAGGGGGAGAGCAACTAGGACTATATAGCAAGGTGCATATAAATTTTTGTATACGAGACTGACTTGATTTGTAAACTTTCACTTAAAGCACAGTTAAAAAAAAAAAAAAAAAAAAACCTTCCACAGTTTAGATAATCTATGCTCCTCTTATTTTTTAATTGAGAAGTAAAAAGACAGCCTCTTTGACCAGACAGTCAAGATTCCCAGATGGATCTTTCTCCGAAAGAAGCACATGTCTGTCAAGATTCTGAAAAATGTCTCCTCTTTAATTCCTGTGTTTTTCTTTAAAAGAAAGTATATAGAAACCACAAACATACTTGTATCGTTCCCAAATGATGCCTTCATACTTGAAGGAAGTGTTGGGTTTTCTTGTTCTCTGGCCCAAAAAGCAATGGGTGACATCAGTGAGCTAAAACTGAAGGTTCTACTGCCCTTTCCCTATTAAACTCAAATGTTTACTTCTCAGGGAATTCGCCAAGAAAAGTCCACTTGGGCTGGAACGCAGCATATTTAGTCTCAGAATTAAGGTAATTTCTTTGGAAGAGTTTCAACCAAATCAATTTATTTCAGAGATGTTGGTGTTGGTTCCCTTTTAAAAATTCCAAAGCCCCAGGCTTTTGAACTGTACCTGCTCTGCTAATGCAATTCCAAGCTGGCTCTTGCTCTGAGAGCCGTCCTCTGTAGGTGTATGAGATTCAGAGATCCAGGCCTGGGGTGCACTCAGAAAAGGCTGCGGTTTTACAGGGCTGCCTGTCTTCTCAAGAGACTGCAGACACACAGGCTTGAAAAGCTCGGACAATAACCATCCCTCATGTTATATATTTCCTTGAGTAATAAAACACATTCATATACACTTTGTCCTTTGATCCTTAAAACAATTTTGTGAAGCAGACAGAGTAGATATCATTAAACTTATTTTCATCAGAACTTGCAGGGGATCCATGATGTTAAATTCTATGGCCAAGGGTTCCCAGCTGGTAAGTGGCAGATGTGAAACATGGTCTTCTCATGAGTAGTGTTCCTTTGGTAAAGCTGTAGTGTCTATCAGATCAGGAAGAATTGTGAGTGCTGCTCTTGAAGATGTCCCAAGGAAAGCACAATAGAGAGATGTCTAAGTATTACTGGAGGATTATCAAGCAGTTTGTGAGCAGCTGCTAACCTAAAGGTTGGTGGTTTGAACCCACCCAGTGGCTCTGCAGAAGAAAAGACCTAGAGATCTGCTTTCATAAAGATTACAGCCAAGAAAACCCCCTGGAGAAGTTTGACTTTGTAACACACAAGGTCGCCATGAGTCAGAGGCTGACATGACAGAAGCTAACAGCAACTATCCAGAAAGATCCTGCCTAAAAAATATTTCATCACTTGATTGTCAATAACGCTTAAACTTTCACCATTAAGGAGCCATTTATTTTAGTAATGACTGGGGCTCTTATAAGTCTTTGGTTAAAAGGGGTCCAAAAAATAAGAGACATTAAGTAGCCAGTGGCATTGTGTAGTAAGTACGTCTAAAAAAAGTAAGTACTTCTAGAGCAATATTAAATATGGTGACAAACGTGAGCCATTTTCCCTTGTTCCTGAAGCATATTGCATCATGTCAAGAAAGTAACTATTATTCCTGTTTCACTAAGAGTTGGCAATGTCAATCATATACCTCAGCCAAGCTGACCTTTTCACTGTCCCTGAAACATTAACAGCCACTTCTGAATCTTCCAAGTGTGTGCTCATTCTGGTTGCTGCATCAGAATCTTGTCTTTCTGAGCTCTAGAGCTAGAAGGTCTATGGACTTGCTTGGAGATGATGTACTCTTATGCTTTGTTTAACAGATGAGCAAGAAGAATGTGCAAATTGCCAAGAACACAGTGCATTGAAGTCTGGATGCTAAAGCCTAAGTCTCAATCTGTCAAATGCTATTTTTCTGATGCCACTTTCCTGTGTTAAACCGAAGCAGCAACAACAACTCAGATAATAGACCGTAACTTCTTCTCAGTTCCTTACTCCCTCTTTTTGAATCAGAACCCTATGCCTTCCCTGCCTTTTAAAAGAATCATGAGGATTTATGCAAACTGAAAACTGTCCAGCTCTGTATAGATCGATTTCTCAGGAAGGGAAATAAATCCCTGAGACTGAAGCAACCATCTAGTTCCTTCTCAAGGCAGTAGTATCTGGCTCAAGCTTTGCTTGTTTAAAGATTGATTGATTCAAGTTGGAATCCTAACTCTGCCACTAACTAGTTGTGTAATGTGGCAAGCCGCCACTTCTTTCTGGGTCTCAGTTTTTTCATCCACAGAAGAAGGAGAACCGACAAGATCTCTGTTGACCATTTCAGTTCTAAAATTCTATTACTGAATAACCTTCGACTCTCTGAATAGGCAAGAAAAGTAGAAATTAGCTGGCATGATAGCAGGGGCCTCAGGGATGTTCTTACAACCTACCTGTTGAGGACCAGCACGACTTTCTCCATGAATGAAGCCTTTCTTTTCCCAGGAGAAGATCAGACTTGCTCACTCACTGACATCACACTGAATTGTAAATGACTGGTAGTTGATACTCTCCTGAAAGCCAGGTATGGAATGGAGAAGCAGATGACAGCAAGTGGGCATCAGGCACCAGAAGGGGGGAAGAGTGGAACTAAGGTCCAAGAAGAGGAAGTGGGGAAATATAAGATGGTCTTTGCTGTAGGATAGCCCTGGCGGGTTAGAGGGCAAAGGCAAGCTTAAGTTTAATGTTGCAAGGCTTAAAATGAAACACCAAAGTGTCTGGCCTTCCTCCCTATGCCAGAAACAACCTTCCCTTTAGAGTGCAATACTACTTGAGATCCATCAATCTCTGGGGTCAGAAGGTTAATGTCCCACCCCGACTCAGGTCACCTCCCTAACCCCCTCTCTATCCTCCTCTCTGAAATGCCAGCTTTACATTTTTAAGATGTATATAATAAAAACTTGACCCTGAGGTCCAGCCTATTAAAGGATAAAAATGGTAATCCAGACACACACATTTCAGATACATGGAAGCTTCATTTGCCTCTGTTCTAAAATGGAATGCCGACAGATTCATGATAATTTGGATATTGTCTTTCTTCATTGTAATGGATTGAATTGTGTCCCCCAAAAGTATGTGTTGTAAATCCTAACTTCTATGTCTGTGGTTATATTCTGTTTTTGAAACGGGTTTTCTTTATTATGTTGATGAGGCAGAAATAGTGTAGCATGTATCTTAAGTCGATCTCTTTTGAGATATAAAAGAGATTAAACAAGCAAGTGAGCAGATGAGGGGGAGGGGGACTAGATGCCAAGCCACATGAAGTTGCCTCAGGTGCAGAAGCTCAAAAGAGACAAGGACATTCCTCCAGAGCTGACAGAGAAAGAAAGCCTTCCCCTAGAGCCAGCACCCTGAATTCAGACTCCTGGCCTCCTAAACTGTGAGAAAATAAATTTCTGTTTGTTAAAGACACCTACTGATGGTATTTCTGTTATAGCAGCACTAGATAACTAAGACATTCAAGTATTAAACTTGCTGTGGAAGACACTGTGGAAAATAGAAAAGAACCTCAATTATCCCAGTAAAAATGTACTGTAATATCTTTTGAACTCAAGACAAAGAAAACCAAACAAACCCGTTGCCGTCAAGTTGATCCCGACTCATAGCGACCCTATAGGACAGAGTAGAACTGCCCCATATGGTTTCCAAGGAGTGGCTGATGGATTCAAACTGCTGACCTTTTGATTAGCAGCCATGGGACTTAACCACTGCACCACCAGGGTTTCCCAAGACGAGGGAATTTTATTTCTACCTATGATATACATTCTTATAGAAAATTATAGAAATGGATTATGCCCGTATTTAATACTTGGTCAGTTAACCCATTTTGAATGCCATGCTGGACACAGATTACTTGAAGGAAAGTGTGCTTTCTTATTCATCTTCGAATCCACCAAAATGTCCAGCATTTTGTAGGTACCCAATACCTGGCATATACTAACCCAGTAACATTTGTTGTAGTTGATTAATGAACTTTAAAAAAGCCATTGGGAAGCAATCAATTACAGCAATAGTTTAGGGGATTTAGGATACCTGAGTTTTCATTATGACCCTGCCACTGGCAGATTTGAATGACAGTTCTGTGCCTAGTTTTCTTTGTTGTTGCAACTAGGAAGTGTGGTAGATTGTTTGCTAAGATGGCCATGGCAACTCTTTTTATTCCCTATGCCCCTTTGCAATGTGATTTTGCCAACATTCCATCAAGGGGTGGAATCCATTTCCCCTCCCTTGTATCTGGGAAGACTTACGATTTGCTTTGTCTAATAGGGCACATCAAAGGTAGCCTTATGTGACTTCTGAGGTTAGGATTTAGAAGGCCTTGCAGCTTTCCCCCTCTTAGAATGTTGCCCTGGGATTGCCATGTAAAGAAGCTGGTCTAACTTTGTAGAGGATGAGAGGTCATATAGAAGAGAACGAGGAGCCTCATCCAACAGCCAGCACCAATTGCCAGACATTGAGTGAGGCCATCTTGGGTCTTTCAGCCCAGCTAATCCTATGGTAATAATGAGTGAGCCCAAGAAGATGTAGAAAGGAGGCTGCTCAGCCAACCCACAGAATTTTAAGAAATAATACAATATTGTGTTTTAAGCCACTAAGTTTTGGCACAGTTTGTTAAACAGCAAAGACAAACTGAGCCAGGAAGTAGGACCAGATGACCTCTAAGGCACTATCAGTTTTATGATTCCAACACTGAAATATAGACCTGATCATAGTGATAGTAGAACATTATTGCTGGAAGCTTCTCTATTCTGTTGTTTTTGTTAGCTGGCATGGAGTCACCACTGACTCATGGTGATCCTATTCACAATGGAACAAATGCCTTCAGGTCCTGTCAATTACAGGTCAGACTGTTGTAATTCACAGGGTTTTCATTGCTGATTGTCAGAAGTAGATAACCAGGCTTTCTTCCTAGTCCATCTCAGTCTAGAAGCTCCACTGAAACCTGTTCCGCATCACAGAAACATGTAAGCCTCCGCTGCCAGACGGGTGATGGCTGTGCATGAGGTACACGACTGGGCATCAAACCCGAATCTCTTGCATGGGAGGGAAGACTCCTACCACTAAAGTACCAATACCTCATCTGTATTCTACACCCTTTATTTTGCAGATGGGGAAACTGACCCAGAATAGGTGATTTACCTGAATTTGTCTTAAAAATTCTTGTGTAGCCTAGATGCTCACAGGAAGGAAAACAAAACCTGGTCCCTGGTCCATACACTCATTAAGTGCCCTCTACAAAACTAGTGGGATGGTGCTTCCACTCTGCTTTGTTCCCTTCTAATGGACAAAGCTCTAAGACATAGCCCACACCACAAGACCATGCTTACATTTGAAGATCCTGAATCTTATAACTGTGTCTTAGGCCGAGGTGCAAATGTAATTAATGAGTCCAGCTTAAATTTGAAGATCTTCAGGCTTTCTACCACATACTTCTAATATTCATTTTATATTTCAGTAAAAATGTTATCTCTTTCAGCCACTTGTTTCTACCTGTCTGAAGTCATGATCTCTGTCCCCCAAATGCTGGCTTTCTGCTGCTTTTATCCGCACCTATGAAACTACTCAGGAAAATTCTTCTGCCTGAAGTGTGAGCCATTACTAACATATCATACGGTCTGGCATTGATTTAGGACCAACCTGGGAATTTTCGGGTTGGGCTTGGATTTATTCGAGAAAAGTTAAATGTTTGGGGCAGGGGTGGAGTGCTGTTCCAACAAAACGGCAAAAGTAAACTTCAAGATGAGTGTCAGTAGAGAGAATTAGAAGAGACAATTAAATAAATACCTGGGTGGAAATTCTGGATCTGGTACCGTCAGCAGAGCACACAACACACATTTTAGACACATTCTAAAGACAATTTCAATAAGTCATCTGAGAAGATGAATCAAATAAATTCCAAGTCTTAAGAACAGATTGATTTCTCTGTGGCTTCTTGCAAGTGGACCATTAAATCAACTTTTTTAAAAAACTAACAGTTTCTCCTGTCATCACCAAGTAAAGAAGTGGAGGAAAAAAAAATCAGTTAGCCAAAAGAATGACATTCAGATGTTGAAAGGGTGAAACCTGAGGAACACTACCAAACCTTTGCTGAAAAAACAAGAAGCTAGTGTTGAAAATGAAGATACAAAGGAAAGAGTTCTCCAAGGCATAGCGTACATGGTCTGTGCCCACACTTGCTGATTGGCATCAACGATTTGCATGAGAAAACATGGTAGCTGAGTTCCCTATAGAACCTTCTCCCTACTGGTCTCACTCCAAACTAAGTGAAGTTGGAGAGGGATGATAGCTCACACCTTCTCACACATCACTGCCTGGCAATTCAGGAACCAGCAGGCATCTAAACTTCTAGGTTGTTCTAGCATGTCCATCTCTAAGTACAACACTGTTGACTCTCATAGCATTGCAGTTTCACTGGTCCAGGAGATCCCCTACTCACCAAAGAAGATGAAACTGATGAAGAGTAAACACCAGCATCCCCACTGGGGCCAAGTACATGGTTTTGATAGCTAAGGGTATTTGGGTCCAGGGAAAGTTTTTGTGATTCTAACCAGGATCAGAATTATGGAGAGAGCACTGGAATAAGAATAAGGAGGCTTGAAGACTAGCCTAGCCCTGCTAATAACTACCTGAGAAACCATGAGTATCATTTAATCTCTCTGACCTCAGTTTCCTGGTCATGAAACAAGATGATTAGACTAGACAATCTCTCTAAAGTCCCTTACAGGTCCGCTGAAGGTGGAATAAAAGGGCCTTCCCATCAAAGACCTTCTCCTTCATCTGCCACTTATTAGCTATGGGATCTTAGGCCACCTAATCTCAAACCCTCAATTTCTCATCTGCAAAATCATAGTTTCATAGGGATAAAATGAGTTAAAACATGTTAAGAGTTTAGGACAGTATCTGCACATATATAGTAAGTGTTCAATACATGTAAGTAAAAATAAATTAAAACTGTGTTCTGGTAACTGAGAAGAAAGGAGAGAACAAACAAGTCCTCTGAATTCATGAATGCATTTGGGGTTATAATAGGAGCCTGCCACGCTTTCCCAAATTCCCCATAAAGTGCCCGTTCATTTTTGTTCAAAGTGATCTATCACTTTTATAGGATATTTTCATTATAGACTAACCAGCCGCTCCTTAGATACCCTATGGGGCCGTTCTACTCTGTCTTATAGGGTCTCTATGAGTTGGAATTGACTCAAAGGCAACGGGTTTAACATTTCCCCATGAAGTTTTATTGAAGAATAATCATAAGATTAGTTAAAATGTTTTATGTTCTTCATTAAAGAAAAATTAAGCCTTGTTCGTTTAGTTATCAGTGATGTCTTTTGTCCTTTGAGTTTTACTAACTGGAACCTTAAAGTCATGCCCATTAAAGATGTATTAAAACACATGAACACCAATTTCTTAATGTTTATGTAACTCAGAAAAAGAGAGAGCAAGCACGAAATTATTTAGAAATTAACATCTCTTACACTGAAGAAACAGTTGTCAAGGACTCAGCAATTTCTTTTTATCCTGCTAAATTAAAATATCAAAATGATTTAATGTTGGGACCTTTGGGTAGTAGGAATAAGGGTGAGGTTTTTTGTTTTTGTTTTTTTCTTTTTTACACTATTTTGTGGTTTCTAAAGTTTCAGACCTGAAATTTTATTACTCTTATAATGAAAAATGTTGTTTTTAAAAGTGCGTACTGGTCCAGTCAGACCTGTGCTAAATGCTCCACCCACCAAACAAAAGGCCTCACTTGAGGGGCCAGGAAAACTGCCATGATAGATACAGGGTAGCTTCCCTTCCCTTGGAACCTCACAGTTTATGGAAGAGACAAGATACACAAATAAAGTGAACTGAGAGGCATTTAACACCAAACAGGATTTACAGAGTAAATAAACTTAGAGCAAGGAAAGAAGCTGGGGCTTCACGGCTTCTTCGTAATAGCATTACCTCTGTTCTGCATTCACTGATTTAATAGGGAAAATTAGAACAGCCCCATAGGGTTTACAATGAGTGGTCGGTGGATTCAAACTGCCGACCTTTTGGTTAGCAGCCAAGCTCTTAACCACTGCCCCACCAGGGCTCCACTGATTTAATAAACCTACAAAACCAACTGCTGTCAAGTCGATTTTGACTCACGGTGACCCCATGTGTGTCAAAGTAGAACTATGCTCCATGGGGTTTTCAATGGCTGTGATCTCTGGGAAGTAGATTCCCAGGCCTTTCTTGTGAGGAAATTTTGGGTGAACTAGAACCTTCAACCTTTCGGTTAGCAGCCCAGCATATTAACTGCATCATCCAGGGATTCCAATAACCATATACTGAGAGCTTATTACTTGCTGGGCCCTGACATAGGTTTTTGGGGTACAAAGATGAATAAAATGTCCTCCCTCTCCTCATCAAAGTCATAGGATAGCAGGAGACACAGAGACATAAAAAGACAATTAAAAATGATTTATTTAGGGCTTCAGTACTCTTTCATATATGTCTTTTGTTCATTCATGCAAAACAAAAATGCACAGAGCACTTTTTTTTTTGTATAAGGCACAGAAATAGAGGGATGAATAAGGATTGAACCCTGTCCTGAGGAAGTTTACATGTGAGATTGCTGGAGTGGATATTATTAACCACATATTATAGAAAATTGAAGCATGAGGTAATGTGTCCAAGATCACACAAATACTGTGGGCAACTCAGGGCTGGAACCCAAGACTCCTGATACCCAGTCCTTTTGAAGCTTTCACCTCTGAGTTTTGGGTTTTAGCAGGAGCAGAAGGAATTTTAGGCCTACTCTCAGCATCATTGCAAGAGTGAGTCTTCTCTTATAAATGAATAGGGATAAAGAAATCAGGACAAGAAAGGCATTTGTTCATCCATTCACTCCTTCATTCATCCATCCAACCCTTCACCCAACAGACATTGCCTGACACTACCTGGCTGTCAAGCCCTGTGCTGGGCCCTGTCCTTACAGAGATGTTCACCTTTCCCACATCACAAGTCTTTCCTGCCTCCTTGGGCAGGGGGAGATTGTCAGCCGCCAAAGTGTGGAAAAATGACATGATTCATTTATGTGAAGGAAAGGCGCTCAAAGCTCTGAGTTGAGACTCACAGAATTAATTTCACCACATTCTTCAAGCTTAAACTGTGGTTTGGGTGATGAAAGGTTCAAAATCGTTCCTGCTGGGAGAGCAAACCTGCAGCACTGCCCTGCTCTGGGAAAGGCCACTGTGTGGAGGTGGCTTTGGATTCCATGTATTAGGTCTTCTGTTTCCTTCTGAGGGAGGTTAGTTATGAGTGGAGAAGGCCGGGATGGGAGTCCCGGCAGTACTCTCTCCTATCTGCTCTGCAGCTGCCCCACTGAGATGTAAAGGCCGAAAGAGTCTTCCCTAAGTTCACTCTGACCAGGGCTACCTGTCAGGAAGCACGAGGGCTGGCTAACCCTCTAGCTTGCACAGGATTTCACGTGCCAGTTACCTGTTGCCGTCTAGTCGATTCTATTTCTGCTGGTTTGCTTCTCATGTTTCAATTCCTCCACGTTCAGGTGTAAGACATCAGGGTATAGAGAAAAGAACTGGACAGAGTCCCAAAGCCCAAGTTTAGATTCACTAACTCAGGGGCCCTTGGCAAATCCGCATGTTCCTGAGCCACTTCCTCATTTGTATATGACTGAGCGTTTGAAAATGCTAACTTTACAGAGCTTCCTAATGGGCCAGGCCCGCACCTAAGCAAGTCACACGCATCATCTGACTTAGTCATCACATCCTATGAGGGGGGCGCTGTCATTCTCCTCATTTTAGAGTTGAGAAAACTGAGGGTTGGAGAAGTAAGTAAATGGCCCATGATTAAACAGCTAGTTAGAGGAGGAATGAGAGTCACCACCCAGGTCTTCTGGACTCCAAGAACTAAGCTCAAAGCTAGGCTGTCGGAGTTAAACTGTAATGGTGATTGTGGTCATCCCTTGTCTTATGCCAGGTTTTATTGGGAATCCATCTCATGTTTCTCTGTTAAGAAAGACGTTAGATATTGGTGACACAAGAATCTCTTAAAACATTTTTTAAAAGGCCCCTTCTAATTAATTTAATGTTATTAAACAAGTTGGGAGGGATGTATGATTCCACGCAGTGACCATTTTAACAAACACATCAAATTTACCAAATAAAGTGAAAATAATATGGTTTAAGAGTTCCGATGCTGGATCTGTGGTGTTTCTTAAGTTCCTTTAATAATCCCTATCATTTGGAATGCTTTTTAATAAAAATCACCAGAGCTCACCCCTAGGAGTTCTGGTCTAGTAGAATGGAGTGTGGCCAGTGATTCTGAGGAAGACAGATGTGTGCACAAGTAATTGTAAGGCAAACTGTGTGTCATGATGGTTTATGAAATGCATTTTGAAGGATCTGTAAAAATTTAATAAACCAAATAGACTAAAATTTGCATCTTTTTTTTTCTTCATTTTTGGAGATTTTTTATCAGGGGTGAATATTTAACTTTAACAAATACTTTTTAAGCTATTTACTAATATAATTACTACTAATAATAAACACTATGTAGAAAAAAAAAATTTCTTTTTTTTTTTTAGAAACCCTGGTGGCATAGAGGTTAAGAGCTGTGGCTGCTGACCAAAAGGTTGGCAGTTCAAATCCACCAGGCACTCCTTGGAAACTCTACGGGGCAGTTCTACTCTGTCCTATAGTGTCACTATGAGTCAGAATCGACATGATGGCAATGAGTTTTATGTGCCAAATACTGTGTTATGAACTTTATATTTATTATCTCATTTAATACTCGCAAAACTGCTATAAAGTAGAAATAATTACTATTAGTTGTGATGGCTTCATAAAATGAATTGGGTAGATCGCCATAATTCTCAGTATTGTGAAACACTTTAAGGAGTGTTATATATTACAATTCACACCTGAAAGTTAAAAATAATTCACTTGAAAAACTATTGATAACCTCTTGACGTGATACTTTGATAACTTTTAATAATCATTTCTTTTGGAATTGGGAAGTAGCAAAAGCATCAACATTTCACCTCTGCAAATAAAAGTGAAAATATATAGTTTTGAATTAATATTAATGGTTTAATATATTTTAAGATTGTCCTCGAAAACGTTTAAGGCAATCCCTTTCAGAATTAATTGCAATTATTCTCTTTTCGTAATAACTAAAAATAATTATAAAGAAATCTGTCCATAGCAGACAACAATGAAAAGGATGTGGGTTACAAAATTACAGAAAGCATTGGACAAATTAATAGATGCAAGACCAAGTGTTTTATCAATATACATAAATGGGTTAAGCTTAGTAAGAAGAAACCAAAAGCCCTCTCAGATTAAGTTAAAAAACCCAACAATGATATATCACCTACAAGTGATGAAGCAAATGATATAGAAAAGTTAAAAGCAAGAGGATTTGCCTAGATGTAGAGCCAACTGCAAATAAGATTGAGAAGATGTAGAAATAACAACATCAGAAAAGGACAAAAATATTAAATTCATAGAGCAGTACTTTTTATATCAATAATTAATATATGCTAGTGTAAGCCATAAATACTTATGTGTGGAATAATATTGAAATAATATTTAAAAAACTATTTTCATTGCAAATATTTACAGAAAGGAAGCTGGATTAAGAGAATTTAATAAGGCACAATTAACTTATGATAAATCATAACAAGGTTACAGATTTTAATCATGTAATTAATAAGGCTATAATAAGAGACAGATATACACAAGAGAGACAGTGAGAAAGATATGAAACTTGACATTCTATTGAAAATACATACGTATGGAGCATTACAAATTCTGATTTTATATTCTGTGATAAAGCTTTAATAAATTTCAGAACACACACATTTTATAGACCATAATTTAATAAAAATAGAAATAACAATATTTAAGCAAAAATTCTCAAATTGTTAGATTTAGGAAGTTAAAAAAAATTCCTCTAATATAACCTTATGGTCCATGAGGAAATCAAGCTGACAACTGCAAAGACAATAAAGATCAGGAAAAAAAATATGTAGAGATATAAGGATAAAGTCAAAGTAGTACTCCAAGGTAAATTCTTCGCCATAAATAGTCATCAGAGAAACCAGTCCTGTCCTCCCATATAGCATCTCTGTGTCTGCTGGATATAACACTTTGGAATCAAGAGGAATTTTCTGTATGAGAATCTTTGCTTAGCACTACTGCCAATTGCAGGAGTAAACTCTAGCTCTTACCAAAATAGTTTCTGGTGAACCAATTCTACAGTTTCACAGCAGAGTATTTGAAATAATGTGCACCAAAATCTTCTACAGACTAATTTTGCCTCCAGCCCTCACCTCTCCAAGTCAAAAGTGTCGCTGAGGTCCTAAACGTCACCTCAATATAATTTCCTAGACTCTCGACCGTCTCTCAAATAGGATTTTTTTTTTTTTTTGCTTCAGCCCAACTTCTAGCACTGCTGTTTCAAAAATTCTTTGGTGTTACAGGACATGATTTGCATCATTTTCTGTGCTGAGACAGGTTTTCCAAATGTGCATATTTAATCGGTCAAGTCAATGGAGATTGGGGTGCTTAAACATCTTACCATCTTATCTGGAAGACTGTTTACAGTATTCTATAAAAACCATGATAAGATTTAAAAATAAGATAATTAAACAAAACCCTTTCTTTGATGGCTGCTTGCTGCAGACAGAAAAGATAGAGGCTGTACTTGGGCACAATCCCCAGAAAGATAAGCTGTTGTCGTTGTTATGTAAAATCAAGTTGGTTTCGACACATAGCAATCCTATGCAAGACAAAACAAAACACTGCCGGGTCCTACACTATCCTCATTCATGGTCTTTGCTATGCTTGAGCCCATTATTGCAGCCACAGTATCAATCCGTCTTGTTAAGGGTCTTCCTTTTTTTTCCCTGACACAATGTTTTTCCAAACATGACGTCCTTCTCAAGCCACTGGTCCCTCCTAATAACATGTCCAAAGTATGTGAGAAGAAGCCTCATCAGCCTCACTTCTAAGGAGCATTCTGGCTGTACTTCTTCCAAGACAGACTTGTTCATTATTTTGGCAGTCCATGGTATATTCAGTATTCTTTGCCACCATCGCAACTCAAAGGCATCAATTCTTCTTTGATCTTCCTTATTCGTTGTCCAACTTTTGCATGCATATGAGGCAGCTGAAAATACCATGGCTTGGGTCACGAGCGCCTTAGTCCTCAAAGTGACGTCTTTGCTTTTCAACACTTTAAAGAGATCTTTTGCAGCAGATTTTCCCAGTGCTTTGCATTGTTTGATTTCTTGACTGCTGCTTCCATGGGTGTTGATTGTGGATCCAAGTAAAATGAAACCCTTGACAACATCAATCTTTTCTCTGTTTATCACGATGTTGCTTATTGGTCCAATTGTAAGGATTTTTGTTTTCTTTATGTTGAGGTATAATCCATACTGAAGGCTGCGGTCTTTGACCTTTATCAGTAAGTGCTTCAAGTCTTCTTCACTTCAGCAAGCAAGGTCGTGTCATTTGCATATCACAGGTTGTTAATGAGTCTTCCTCCAATCCCGATGCCATGTTCTTCGTCATATAGTCCAGCTTCTCAGATTATTTGCTCAACATACAGATTAAGTATGGTGCAATGACACAACCCTGACACACACCTTTCCTAATTTTAAACCATGCATTATCCCCTTATTCTCTTTGAATGACTGTCTCTTGGTCTATGCACAGTTTCCTCATGAGCACAATTAAGTGCTCTAGAATTCCCATTCTTTGCAATGTCATCCATAATTTGCTATGATCCACATAGTCAAATGCCTTTGTATAGTCAATAAAACACAAGTAAACATCTTTCTGGTATTCTCTGCTTTCAGCCAGGATCCATCTAACATCAGCAATGATATCCCTGGTTCCACGTCCTCTTCTGAAACTGGCCTGAATTTCTGGCAGTTCCCTGTTGATACACTGCTGCAGCTGTTTTTGAATGATCTTCAGCAAAATTTTGCTTGTGTATGATATTAATAATATTGTTCAATAACTCCTGTATTCTATTGGATCGCTTTTCTTTGGAATAGGCATAAATATGGATCGCTTCCAGTCAGTTGGCCAGGTAGCTGTCTTCCAAATGTCTTGACATAGACAAGTGAGCACTTCCAACACTGCATCTGTGTTGAAATATCTCAACTGGCATTCCATCAATTTCTGGAGCCTTGTTTTTCGCCAATGTCTTCAGTACAGTTTAGAGTTCCTCCTTCAGTACCATTGGTTTCTGGTCAATATGCTACCTCCTGAAATGGTTGAATGTCAACAAATTCTTTTTGGTACAGTGACTCTGTGTATTCCTTCCATCTTCATTTGATGCTCCCTGCGTCATTCAGTATTTTGCCCATAGAATCTTTCTCTATTTCAACTCAAGACTTAATTTTTTTCTTCAGTTCTTTCAGCTTGAGAAATGCCAAGTGTGTTCTTCTTTTGGTTTTCTAACTCAAGATCTTTGTGCATGTCATTGCAATGCTTTACTTTGTCTTCTTGAGCCACCTTTTAAAATTTTCTGTTCAGCTCTTTAACTTCATTATTTCTTGTGTTTTCTTTAGCTACTCAACGTTCAAGGGCAAGTTTCAGTCTCTTCTGACATTCATTTTGGTCTTTTCTTTCTTTCTCGTCTTTCTAATGACCTCTTGCTTTCTTCATGTATGATCCCTTTGATGTCATTCCACAGCTCATCTGGTCTTCGGTCATCAGTGTTCAATGCATCAAATCTATTCTTTATATGGTCTCTGAATTCAGGTGGGATATACTCAAGGTCATACTTTGGCTCTTGTGGACTTGCTCTAATTTTCTTCAACTTCAACTTGAACTTGCATATGAATAACTGATGGTCTGTTCCACAGTTGGCCCCTGGCCTTGCTCTGACTGATTATATTAAGCTTTTCCATCTTCTTTCCACTGATGCAGTCGATTTGATTCCTGTGTATTCCATCTGGCAAGGTCCACGTGTATAGTCACCATTTATGATGCTGAAAAAAGGTATTTGCAATGAAGAAGTTATTGGTCTTGCAAAAGATCATGCCATCTCCAGCATAGTTTCTGTCACCAAGGCCATATTTTCTAACTACTGATCCTTCTTTGTTTCTAACTTTCTAATTCATTCACCAGTAATTTTCAATGCATCCTGATTGCATGTTCGATTAATTTCATATTGCAGAAGTTGGTAAAAATCTTCAGTTTCTTCATCTATGGCCTTAGTAGTTGGTGCATAAATTTGAATAATAGTTGTATTAACTGGTCTTCAGGATAGATCTTGAAATGCTGTTTTTGATGATGAATGCAATGCCATTTCTCTTCAATTTTTTATTCCCAGCTTAGTAGACTATATGACAGTCTGATTCAAAATGGCCAATACCAGTCCATTTCAGCTCAGTAATGTCTAGAATATCAGTGTTTATGTGTTCCATTTCATTTTTGATTATTTCCAATTTTCCTAGATTCATATTTCATCCATTCCACGTTCTGATTATTAATGGATGTTTGCAGGTGTTTCTTCTCATTTTGAGTCATGCCACATCAGCAAATGAAGGTCCAGAAATCTTGACTCCAACCACGTTGTTAAGATCGACTCTACTTTGAGGAGGCAGCTCTTCCCCAGTTGTATTTTGAGTGCCTTCCAACCTGAGGGGCTTATCTCCCAGCACTATTTCAAATGATGTTCTGCTGTTATTCATAAGGTTTCACTTATGAATTCTTTTCAGAAGTAGACTGCAGGTCCTTCTTCCTAGTCTGTCTTAGTCTGGAAACTTATGGGTGACCCTGCTGGTATCTGAATACTGATGACATAGCTTCCAGCATCACAGCAGCAAGTAAGCCCCCATAGTATGACAAACTGACAGACACATGGGGGGAGGAGAAGGGGAAGGAATATCTCTCAGCAATTCACTTATCCTAGAGCCCATTTTGAACTATAGTAAATTCCAAGGAAATTTCCTCTGCCACCAAGGAGTAGACTTTTCAAGGAGGCTTGCCAGACTAGTGACCAAGAATACATAGTTCAGCAACAGTCACATCTAAGTTTGCATTCTGGTTCTGCTAAGCATGACCTATGATCTTGGGGCAAGTTATTTTGAGCCTTAACTTACTCATCAGAGAAATAGGGAAAGCACTTATTTCGTAGGGTTATTGCAATAATTAAATAAGAAAATATATGCAAAGCACTTAACATGGAAATGGCACATAGTAGATTTTTAACAAATGTTAATTGCCATTATTAATATTATCATTATCATTGCTCTTAGTGTTACTAAGTGAGACTAAGGCTTATATGAAGAAGACTGCTTACAGTTATTGGAAGTACTCCAAACCTGAATATTAATACGTTGTCATTGAGTCAATTCCAAATCACAGCAACCCTATTGGACAGAGTAGAACTGCCCTATAGTGTTTCCAAGGAGCACCTGGTAGATTTGGATTTGAACTGCCAACCTTTTGGTTAGCAGTCATAGCTTTTAACCAGCATGCCACCAGGGCTTCCACCTAAATATTACTTCATCCCAAAAACAATACGTCTAATTCAGATTGATTTGTTTGTGATAAATTTAGAAAGTAATCGCCAGCTTTCCATCATTGCAGCTCCGTCAATGTTAAACTGAGCTGATGGCATGGCCGCCTAAGCCGTGTGTACTGTTTTAGATAGCAGCTCCACTAACCTTAGCATTTCGTCCACTGAGACTTAGGAGGAGACAGGCTTATTCACCATTTCTATGCTATACTGGAATTAGGGTTCCAGCATTGGCTTGGTACCTCACTTGGTGATCTTGTGAAAGCCTCTTTCTTTCTGAGGTCAAATTGAAGAGATTGGCAAGGATGATCTCCAATGCCTTTCTACTTCTAACCCTCCCTGACATTGTGATTGCCACCATATTGTAAAGCTAAATTCCTAGAGGCAGGGGAACAGCCATCTCAGTAGGGAGCACAGCTCTGGGGCTCACTGGGCTTCTAGGTTCAAGATCCTGTGCATTTCAGTTTCCTTCCATGAGACCATAAACTTCTCCCTGTCCTCATCCAGCTAGTTCCCAAATGTTGTTTAATTGGAGGCACTAGAAACAAGTGCATTTGGAGAATCTCAATACAATCCCTGGGAACACTGAAGACAAACTGGGGCTTGAAAAAGCAGGGGTGGTATTTGCTGCTGAAAAATCACAAGGAAAATGGTTTCAATATTAGAGATGTCTGAGAATAAGGAGCCCTTGTTGCACAGTTGTTAAAGCACTCGGATGCTAACCAAAATATTGGTGATTCAAATCTACCAGCTGCTCTGTGAGAGAAAGATGTGACAGTCTGCTTCCGAAAAGTTTTACAGCTTCAGAAACCCTATGGGGCAGCTCTACTCTGTCCTATGGGGTCGCTATGAGTCAGAATTAACTCAATGGCTCTGGGTTTGGTGGGTTTTGAGAATAAGGTAGTAGAGACTGATGAGGCCAGAGCATCAGGCTCTGAGGTCTGCCCTTCCCAAAGGTTGAGCAGCAGAGACCCTTGTACGGCAACTCTGTAAAACGACTAAAACAAGCAAGATGTTCTCAAGCTGGGAAAGGGGAGTTTTGAATAACAGCTTAAGTGTCAAAAATTTAGCCCTCCAAAACAAATTAGCTTACTTCAGTTCCCTTTAATCAAAACCTTATAAAGAATACTGTTTACAAACTAGAATTACCTAAGTAGTGCTGTTTTCCTTTCCATTTCTCCTTCATGAGGAGCACAGAAAGAATCGAAGAAAAACATCCTAGCCCAGTGACTGCACTATAAATTCATCTTGGAGACTGATGGAAAAGGTGTTGGGACAGGGAGGCAGGGTAAGATGATGGAATGATATGATCCTATACATAAAACAACAACAACAAAAAAAACCAAACCTGTTGCCATCGAGTTGATTCCAACTCAAAGCGGCCCTATAGGACAGAGTAGAACTGCCCCATAGGGTTTCCAAGGAGCACGTGGTGGACTCAAACTGCCAACCTTTTGGTTAGCAGCTGTAGCTGTTAACCATTATGCCACCAGAGTTTCCAATCCTATACACAGAAGATCCTAAAGTAGACAAGAAAAGTGCTGGAACTAACAGAACTCAGTAATGTTGCAGGGTACAAGATCAACATGAAAAAAATCAGTTGGGTTTCTTTACACTAACAGGGAGTATTCCAAAAAAGAAATCAGGGAAACAATACCATTTACAATAGCCCCCAAAATTATGAAATACCTAGGAATTAACCTAACAAGGGACATAAAAGACTTAGACAATGAAAATTATAAAACACTACTACAGGAGACTAAAAAAGACCTATATAAATGGAAGGACATTCCAGGCTTATGGACTGGAAGACTTAATAGCGTAAGAATGTCAATTCTACCAAAAGTAATCTAGGGATAAAATGTAATCTCTATACAAATCACAACAACATTCTTTACTGAAATGGAAAAACTAATGACCAACTTCATATGAAAAGGAAAGAAACCTCAAACAGCCAAAGCAATATTGAAGAAGAAGAGGAAAGCAGGAGGCCTGACACTCCCCAAAATCAAAATATACTATATAGCCACTGTAATTGAAATAGCCTGGTATTGGTTCAAAGATAGACACATAGACCAGTGGAATAGAATTGAGAATACAGAAGTAAATTCAGCCATCTATAAACAACCAATTTTCGACAAGGGGTCAAATCCATTCAATTGGGCAGAAACAGTCTCTTTAATAAATAGTGCTGGCAAAACTGGATATACACTCACAGAAAAATGAAACAGAACCCGTATCTCACACCGTACAAAAAACTAACCCAAAATAGATCAAAGACCTAAGCACTAAAGCTAAAATTATACATTCGTGGAAGAAAATGTAGAGGGAAAACTATGGGACCTAACAGTTTGTAAAATAGCACAGCAAACATAAAAACCCCAGTGCCGTCAAGTCGATTCCAACTCATAGCAACCCTAACATAAAATGAAAAAGACAAAATAGAGAAATGGGATCTCATAACAATTATTCTTATGCTCATCAAAAGATGTTATCAAAAGAGTAAAAATACAACCTATGAACTGGGAAAATATCTTCAGAATGGCATATCAGGTAAGGGTCTAATCTCCAAAATTTATAGAAAACTTCAACAACTCAACAACAAAAAGACAAACAATGCAATTATAAAAAGGCCAAAGGACACAAACAGAACCTTCACCAAAGAGTACATCCAAGCAGGCAACAAACATATGAAAAGATGTTCACTATCATTAACACTAAAAACACTAAAAAAAAAAAAAACACTAGACTGATACAAATCAAAACTACAATGAGATACCATCTCACCCTGGCTAAAAGGGCCCTGATTTTAAACAAACAAACAAACAGATAACCATAAATGTTGGTGAGGATGTGGAGAGATTAGAACCTTTATCCATTGCTGGTACAACCACTATGGAAAACAGCATGGCACTTCCTCGAAAAAAACTAGAAACAGAACTATCCTATGATCCAGCAATCCCACTCCTACAGATATACTCTGTACATGTAAAGATAGTGACGTGAACACATATATGCAATTTTACGTTCACTGAAGCTTTATTCACAGTAGTAAAAATATGGAAACAATCAAAGTGCTCATCAGTGGATGAATGGATAAGCAAAATGTGGTACGTACATACAATGGAATGCTATACAACTATAAAGAATAATGATGAATGCATAAAACATACAACGTGGAAGAACCTGTAAGGCATAATGCTAAGTAAAATAAGTCAAGCGCGTAAGGACAAATATTGTATAATCCCTCTTTTATAAAAAGATAAGAATAGACATATATAAAGAGACCAGTGCTCAGTGGAGGTTACCAGGAAGAGGAGGGGAGGGAAGGGGAAGCATGCTCTAGGTTGTAAGTACTTGTAATTTTAGGTGATAGAAAAAGTGGCACTGAATGTGGGTGTAGTGAGCACAGCATGACATAGGTAAATGAAGTCACTGAGAAGTGTTCATGAGGAAAAGATGTCTGTACCAAAGAATATGACATATATAAGGGGGCAACAAATCCAATAAACAAAAAACAAGTCTAGGATCTCAAAAGGATGGGTACAGACACATATAAATATGGGTAGGTACATGTGTGCACATATGTGAGAATACATAAAAGTATCCACATGTACATGGAAATATAGATATGTATAGGCAGGCACATACATTCATTGAAGACATTACTACAGATACTCCTCAGACATAACCAAACGCCTTGAGAAATTGGTTTTCTGGGTTTGAAAGCTTAGGACCATAGTCTAATGGGACAACTCAGCCAATTGGGATCATAAAGCTCACAAAATCCATGTTCTGCATCCTAGTGAAGTGAGTAGTATCTGGGGCCTTAAAAGCTTGCAAGCAACCATCTAAGACACAACTAGTGGTCTCTACTCATCGGGCAAAAAAAGTAAGACTGCAATCAAAATCACATAGCAGAAACAAGTCTACAAGGCTGATAGCCTACACAAGCCATGACCTTAACTGTCCTGAGACCAAAAGAACTAGATAATGCCCAGCTACCACCCTGATGGATCTTACTGGGGCTACAGAGATGATCCTGATTAGAATGGCAGAAAGATGCAGAACAAAACTCAAATTCTTCAAAATGGCCAAATTGACTGGACCACTGAGACCAGATGATTCCTTGAGACTATCACCTTGAGATGTTCTTTAAACCTTGAACTAAAACTATCCCCTGAGACCACCTTTTAAGAGTAAAGCAGAGTGACAAACAAAATAAAGATATTACCCATTAGATCAGTGCTCTTAAAATCAAAACAAACAAACAAAAATCTATATGAATGCAAAGGGTCAACATTTAATCCAAAGTAAAGATCAGAGAATAAGCAGGCAGAGAATCTAGAGTACTGAAAATGGAACAACCAGATCACAGTTAATGAGAAGGTCGAAACAATGTGAAAAATGTAACTAATATCATTGATTAATTTGAGTGAAAATTGTCAAAGGGAATCTAACTTACCAAAACCTAACTCACCAAAAACACAATGAAATATTATTTAAAAGATAGTGTAACAAACATAACAATAAATGCACAAATAGCAGGAGACAAAAATAGATAAATGACACCTCGTAAAAATCAAAAATTTACTCTTATCAAAAGAGTAAAAAGGCGATCCACAGACTGGGAAAAAAAATCTTTGAAAATGACATATTCAGTAAAGGTCTAATCTTCAAAATTTATAGAAAACTACAACAACAAAAAGACAAACAACCCAATTATAAAATGGGTAAAGGACATGAATAGAACCTTCACCAAAGGACATCCAAGCAGCCAACAAACACATGAAAAGATGCTGCATTAGAAAGATGCAAATCAAAACTATAATGACATACCATCTTACCCCAGCTAAAAGTGCCCTGATTATTAAAAAAAAAAAAGATAACAAATATTGAAGAGGATACAGGGAGATTGGAATCCTTATCCATTATTGGTGTGAATGTAAAATGGTACAACCACTGTGGAAAACAGTTTGGCGCTTCATCAAGAAACTGTAAATAGAACTACCTTATGATCCAGCAATCCCCGTCCTAGGCAATACTCTAGAGACCCAAAATTAGTGACATGAACAGACATATGCACACACTCATTGCAGCTTTATTCTCAATAGCAAAAAAATAGAAATAACCTAAGGGCCTATTAACGGATGAACTGATAAGCAAAATGTGGTACATACATACAATGGGATACTATGCAATCATAAAGAACAATGATGAACCTGCAAAACACATAACATGGATGGATCTGGAGGACATAATACTAAGTGAAATAAGTCAAGCACATAAGCACGAATATTGTGTGATCCCTCTTTTATAAGAAGACAAGAATAGACATATATAAAGAGACTAATGTTCAATGGTGGTTATAGGCAAGGTGAAGCATGATTAGGTTGTAGATACTTGTAATTTTTGGCGATGGGAAAAATGGCACCAAATGTGGGTGTAGTGAGCACAGCATGACCAAATAAACGATGTCACTGAGAAGAGTTCAAGAGAAAAGGATGCCTGTCCTCAAGAATTTGACATATATAAGACAGCAACAACTCCAACAAAGACCAAAAAATGAGTGTATGATCACATATGGGTGGGTATAGGCATATAGGTATACAGGTAGGTTCAGGTATATACATATGTGAGAACTGATAGAAGTAGTAACATGTATGTGTAAATATAAATATGTGTGTGCAGGCACATATATTTATCGAAGACACAACTACAGATACTCCTCAGAAATAACCAAAGTCCTTCAATGATTAGTGTTTTAGGTTTGAAAGGTTGGGATCATAGTCTAATGGGACAACTCAGCCAATTAACATAATATAGTTCACAAAGTTCATGTTCTGCATCCGAGTGAAGTGAGTAGTGTCTGGGTCCTTAAAAGCTTGCAAGCAGCCATCTAGGATACAATTTTTTTTTTTTTTTTTTTTACTCAAAGAGTAAGAAGGTAACCAAAATCACAGAGAAGAAACAAGTCTACAAGACTAATAGCCTACATGAGCCAGGACCTCAACTACTCTGAAACCAGAAGAACTAGATGATGCCCAGCTATCATCACTGACCACTCTGGAGTCACAATAGATGGTTCTGGACTGAATGAGAAAAAAATGTAGAACAAAACTCAAATTCTTAATAAAAGTCAGACTAACTGGACCAGTTGAGACCAAAGGACTCCCTGAGACTATCACTCAGAGACATTCTTTAAACCTTGAACTGAAACTGTCCCCTGAGATCACCTTTTAGCAAAATAGAGTGGCACACAAAATGAAGAATATTACCCGTAAGAATGGTGCTCTACTAAAAAACCATCTGTATGAGACCAAAAGGTCAATGTTTATTCTAAATTTAAAGATGATACTATAAAGGGGGCAGGGAAAATAAAAAAAAGTACTGGAAATGGAACAACCAGAACACAAGTAAAGAGAATGGTGACACGTGGTGAAAAATGTAACAATTGTCACTGAACAATTTGTGAGGAAATTGTCAAATGGGAACCTAACTTGCTGTGCAAACTTTCACCAAAAACACAATAAAATATTATTTAAAAAAAGAAGAACAGAAGAAAGGGTGTTGGGACTCCCATGAGGACACTGGTCTATCTGACAGGGTGGGGGGGGGTGTTGAGAAGATTTGATTCCCCCAAAGTCATGTTCATTCACCCATCCATCCATCCATCCATCCATCCATCCATCCATCCATCCATCCATCCATCCATCCATCCATCCATCCATCCATCCATCCATCCATCCATCCATCCATCCATCCATCCATCCATCCATCCATCCACCCACCCACCCACCCACTTTGGCTGAGTGACTACTCTATGCCAGGCCCAAGGCTGGACATCAGGGAGGAGTCAAAGATGGGGTAGAGAAGAGGTGAGTGAGATTCATATAGAAAAAACCCCAGTGCCCGGTGCCAGGAGAGAGAAACTAGCAGTGCTTGCTGATGATAAGTGGCATTCCAGGGGTTGGGCTTTGAAAAATGAGCAAAGCTTTGCGGGAAGAGAAGAGCAAAAAAGGTTAATCCTGATGGAGGACTTGGGCTAAACAGGACCCTGGAAGGGGGCAACCATAAAGGCTAGGTGCACTGAGCTTGTCTGAGCAGAGTTAGTTCTAGAACCCAGGTTTTCTAAATTGTACTCAGTCTCATTTCACTACACCATATACTACATTTGACTGCACAATGAAATCACTTCAGATCTTAAAGAATTTCTGATGCTTGAGTCCCGTCCCCAGACATTTCAATCTAATTGGGCTGGAGTGTGGCCTGGGCATCAGGATATGTAAGAACGGCCTGAGTACTTCTCATTTTAGCTAAGAATGAGAACGTTGGTTCTAGGTGATTCTCACTACTCGAACAGAAGACACACATGCTTCAGCAAGACTCCTGTCTGCAGCTGAGCAGTCCAATATATGTAAGTGTTTCTGGAAAATGTGAAGACCTGTCTCCCATGTTAGAGAAGCAGGATAGCATAGTGATCCCGAGCATGAACTAAGCCTGTCTTGGTTTGACACTTGTTCCTCCTGCTTAGTGATCTGGGAAAGTACATAAACTCTCAAAATTTCAGTTTCCTCATCAGTAACAATGAAATCACTACAGATAACCACATAGAAAGATCTGATGGTAGATTTTAAGCTTTTCTGAATCATAGATCCCTTTGAGAGTACCCAGAAATTTCAAATCCTTTCTCCCAAAAAAATCCACACGTTGTTGTTGTTAGCTGCCATTGAACTGGCCCCTGACTCATGGCAACCCCATGCGCGATGGAACAAAATGTCACCCCGACTTGGGCCAGCCCTGTGATGATTGTGGATAAGACCATCTTAGCCTGGAAGCTCTGCTAAAACTTGTTCGGCATCAGAGCAACACATAGGCCTCCACCAACAGATGGGTGGTGGTTGCACATGACACACATTGGCTGGGAATCCCACTCGGGTCTCTCACATGGAAGACGAGAATTTTGTCACAGAGCCACAAATGCCCTACAAAAATGCACATACCCATATACAAATTTGAACCCAATTTCAAGAATCCACAAACTCCACAAAGATCGTCCATGGATCTCAGGTGTAGAATGCCTCCTTGAAAAGGGTCTCACATGCTCATATCTCTGTGGCTACAGAAAGTTTGCTCTGGTTAAGCCTTGATTCACACCCACGTTCTTCTCAACCTACCCAAGTCTCCTCAGATTCCGTTTGGGCACTACTTTCATTATGGAGGTGGGGGGGTGGGTAACCCAGTAAGAAGCTCTGCGTTTCAAACAGGCAGGGTAATATATACGTAAACAGAGCAAGGTGAAAGTGGAGACCAATGCATCAAGAAGAGAATGAGAACCAGATGCCACAGTCCAGGGAAGAGTGGAGGGAAAGACAGCTGCCCGAGGGGCCTGCTCTGTGGGTTTACCTCTAATCAAGGCTCACAAGGAATGAAAGGAGAGGAGGCAAGACAGGGAGTCACAACCTCAAAAAGACTGGCAGTGGGAAGGCAGGGGCGAGGCAGTGCTGAGGTCAGAAAAAGAAGAAAGACGGCCTTTTCAGAAGCCTTAAAAGAGGGCCTTGGGGAATAGGACGCAACATGTCAGTCAATAGGAATTACTGATTTCCTAGCAGAACGTCAGGCACTGTGGATCAACTAAGCAGGAAAGCACCCTCCCTGAGGAGTCATTTCATAAATTTCTGTTATGTGTCCACAAGGTGGGGGGGGGGGTACTAATTCAAAAAGACAACATGTTTTATGAATTCATGAGTGGTGATGGTAAAGTTACTGTTTCTCCTCCGAGTCTATAGCTATAGCCTGGTACCCTGGGCCCTCCACTCTGGCGGAACTCATTTCCTCTAGGCCGTTCTGCATCCCATTCTTGCCACCCCCAGGTCCACCTCCTAAACTTTTGCTCCTGTTGTTCACCCTACTGCTGAGCAGACCTGTTCCTCCTCCTAGACAGTGTTCCTCACAGTTCGTTTTCACCACCTCAGGAAGGTTTCTCAGGTTATTTCTCTGTAATTCAGAGGCCAAAATGGATTCTCCGTCCTCTGAGCTCCTGTGACATGGACTTGTCTGTAACACTTCTTTGGCGTTTTTCATATACTGCCTTGTTGTATAAATACAACAGAATAAGAGGGGTCGTTAATCAAAACCGTGTGTTAGAAAAGGTAAGTTTTGTTGAATTTCGATTTCTTAGGTTCTGTTTAATATCTCTGGGTATGCATATTCGGGAGCAAGACATGAGACAAGTTGAGTTGCCTTATATCAATGTTTCCAAAGATGTGACATGAGATACCAGCATCAGAATGAGAGTCACCCTAAGCATTTATTAAATATGCAGGACAAAGTTTTCATATAAGGAAGCAGAAATCTAGAAAGCATGCCGTGAACATTTAAAAAAAAAAAAAAAAAGTTAAATATCCCTGAGAAGTCACAGAAAAGTTGATGAGAAATTTGGACTTCTACAAGCCTGAATCTAAAGAAAGATGAGCACCCCCGCTGACCTCAAGGTGTGCATTGCTTTTGGCTCACTGGGGGGTAGGCATACTGGGAAGTACGAATATACAACTTTTGTTTTTCACATACTGGACCCCTATCTCCATGCCCTAGGCTTAGAAATTGCTAGAAATTTGAAGGTCTGGGAATTGAGCTGCTCAAATCGACTCTGTAATATAGTAGAGAAGTAGTACAAATATAAAAGACACAAGAAAATTTTCATTTTTTTCCCCCAAATTGAGTTAATATTTCAGCTTTTGAAAATTATCCATCGAATAAGCAAGCAGGTCCCCAGAGGGCAGAATAAGTTAAAGTGACCTACTAAAGTCTCCCAAAATTTTTTGCCATAAATGCATGGGTTTCAGTTTTTATGACAGTGACCCGTCTTTCTGCAAGCAGTGTAATCTGGAAGCACTTACCTACCCATCCTTAAATTTGGAGGTGAATAATTTGCTGTGGGATACTTTGACTTTATTAAATGTCTCAAATTGTCATCCAAAATATATGTTGTCTCAGATCAGAACAAACTACAATCTGATGTTGAAAGGTCTAAGCTTCACTCCAGAAGTGGCAGAATGTCAACTCTGACCAATTTCATATTGTACATCTGGGTCAAATGCTCTCGAGTTTTGACCTGTTGGAGGAGTTGAGCTTTCAATAGGTCAGTACTAAACTCTATGTGCACACTCCATCTGTTCCGTACACCATGCAGGGTTCTTGGCACAATCGGGTGAACCACGTGCAAAGTAAAAAACTCCCTTGAAGTTCTACTGATCCTCCCCCCATCATCTACTACCTGAAGGAATATTTTCATACCACTGGTTGAGGTCTCTGATACTTTTTGTATTAGCCTCGCCTTCATCTTTCACTTCACAGATTTGTTTGGCTGCCATATTAGCACTCTAGCCTTGCTAATTGAGCCCTGGTGGTGCAGTGGTTAAGTGTTTGGCTGTTAACCAAAAGGTCAGCAGTTTAAATCCATCAGCTGCTCCTTGGAAACCCTATGGGGCAGTTCTACTCTGACCTATAGGGTCACTATGAGTCAGAATCAACTTGACTGCAATGGTTTGGGTAAGCCTTTTGAATTAAAAAAAAAAGAGCACTAGAATTGTATTTTGTCATTACAGTTCTTGAAATGGCCTAAATGACATGAAACAGATAAAAAAAAGACATATAATCATAGGTCCTTAAATCTTGCACTGAGGTAGTATGGTAATATTAAACCCAAACCAAACCCATTGCTGTTGAGTCAATTCTGACATATAGTGACCCTATAGCACAGAGTAGAACTGTTCCATAGGGTTTCCAAGGATGTAGAAGACTGTCACATCTTTCTCCTGTGGAGCAGCCGGTAGGTTCAGTTAACATCTGAGCTCTAAACCACTGCACCACTGGGGCTCCTCAATATGGTAATACATATATTTATACAATTCAACTTTCCCGATTTATTGCCAACTAATAAACAATACCAATGGAAGCAACAGTTAAGAAATCAAATGATGTATTGCATTGGGCAAATCTGCTGTGAAAGACCTCTTAAAATGTTGAAAAGTAAAGATGTCACTTTAAAGGCTAAGGTGCGTGGGACCCAAGCCATGGTGTGTTCAAGCTCCTCATATGCATGCAAAGGCCAGGCAATGAATAAGGTGTTCGTGAACGTACCATGGACTCTCAAAAGAACAGACAAATCTGTCTTGGAAGAAGTACAGCCAGAATCCTCCTTCGGAGCAATGATGGCGAGACTACATCTCACAAACTTTGGACATGTTATCAGGAGGGGTCAGTCCCTGGAGAAGGACATCATGCTTGGTAGAGGGTCAACCAAAAAGAAGAAGGCCCTCAACAAGATGAATTGACATAGTGGCTGCAACAGTGGACTCAAGCATAACAACAATCATGAGGATGGTGCAGCCCGGGCAGGGTTTCGTTCTGTTGTTCATACAATGGCTATGAATCAGATGTGACTTGACTACACCTAACAACAGCAACGAACAATACCTATCCTGAGAAGAACTTCTGAGTCATCCAGAGTACAGGATTCTGTACATGGAAAGTTCACTCAGGAGCTCATCCCAGAAGGTGGAGAGACTTCCCTAGGCTCCAGAGTTCCTTTTGAAGCAATACCCCTTTCTGGCCCCCAAGTCCTTCACTGAAGCACTGGGGTATTCATTCCAGTTTTCCTGTGATCATTTCCCGTGTGCCCTTGGAGTGACCATGACACCCTGGCTTTTGTGAACCTGTCCATGAGCGTTAAGCCATCTGTCACTGGGATGCTCTCATTTGCTCAGTGGTATATCCCTTGTCCTAAGATATTCCAAACATTGTTGTACATGGTGAAGTTGCAGAGATGGTGGGGAATGGTAGGAAAACCAATAGTACGAGGTGTTAAGTGCCATAACAGTTGAATGCACAAGATAATATAGCTTTCATTTTGTCTAAGCAAGAGAGGTAAAATCAGGTTGAGTATGAAACAATGGGTGTTGAAGGACCATTTGAAACGGAAGAGACTGCAGATGCAAAGGATTAGAGGCACCCAGTGTACTGTAAACACTGAGAGAGGAAGAGGAAAGAGAGGGAGAAATAGTGGAGCCTGAAGTTGGAGAGATTGTTTAAGACCTAAATGACTTTAAATGCCAAGCTAAGCAGTTTGAGCTTTAACTTGGTGGTAGTGGGGATATAGTGAAAGTTTTTGAGTTAGGAAGTAACATAGTCAAATGTGGACCTTAAAAAGATAATTCTGACCCCACAAAGCGGGGTGGGGTAAATTGGAGAGGTGTGGAATTACAGGCAAGAAAAGCTATTAGGGGAATTTATTTAAATAGGCCAGGAGAGAGGTTATGAGAACTCTGGTTTGGGTTTGAAAAATATGTGTGAATTAAATTAAAGAGGACTGTTGACTGACTGGATATGTAAGGATGAGACAGAGAGAGGTAGGCTCTATTAACGGTTTTAGCTTAAAATACTCAATGTACTGCAGTACCATTAAGTGTGATGTGGAATATAGAAAGAGAAGCAGGTTTGGGAGAAATATAATAGAATAAATATTATCTTGGACCCATTTAATTTGAGGTTTCTGCAGGATATGTAAGTGGAAATGTCCCCCAAGGAAGGTGAAAATGTCTGGTGACCAAGAGAACAATGGAGATTGGAAATGGAGGTGGGCCTTTGGCAGCCCTGTTCATGCCAAGGAGGAGAATGAGACAGGCCCTGGAAATGGAGGCAAACATCATGGACAGCAACCTGGTAGCAGGCACATCATGGGAGGAGCAGGGTACATGCCTTGGGAGGAGACTGATGAAGAGAAGTAGATGGCGACCCAGGAGAGCAGAAACTCACGGAGGAGGATGAGGCAACAACATGAAATACCATTGAGGGTTACCGTCACTGGCCACTTCTTCCCTTATGCTGAACAGTGGATGTTTATTTCACTTTAAGTAGGGACTTTGCGTGTCCTCTGAGTCAGAGAAGAAACAAACATTTTTGAACAAATATGTGCCAAGCACAGCACTTTGCATTTTATAAACAATAATTCTGAGAAGCAAGAATTGTTGTTGCTGTTGTTAGTTGCCCTTGAATTGGCCTCTGACGCATGACAACCTCATGCACAAGAAGATTGGACTGTTGTGATCCATAGGGTTTTCATTAGCTGAGTTTTCATAAATAGATTGCTAGGCCTTTCTCCCTAGACTGTCTTAGTCTGGAAGCTATGCCGAAACGCATTCAGCATCATAGCAACATCCAAGGCTCCACTGATAGCCTGTGCTTGAGGGGCATTGGCCAGGAATTGAACCCAGGCTTCATAGAAGGCAAGAATTCTACCACTGAATTATCACTGTCCTCTGAAGCAAGAATTACTAGCCCCATTTTACAGACAGGGAAACTGAGACTTGAAGAGGTTAAATAATTCCCACAGGTGAAATTGTAGTTGATCATGAACCTAGAACTGGAACCTATTTCGCTCTTGGTGCTGTGTCCTTCCCGCTGTGCAACACTGCCCTCCTGGCTTCCTAGACAAGGTTGCCAGCAACCACTTCCTTGGCATTTTGGGGAACAAGGCTGTGGACACAAACAGAGGGAGCAGGCTTTGGGGGTTAGGATGTCCATACCTTCTTTGTATCCCCAGAGAAAGCATGTACCCCAGAAGCAAGACTTGATTGTTGTGATCTGGCAGCAGAGTGTGACAAGTTCAGAGGGTCAAGGCTGGCCCAGAAGCCAGCTCTAAACAGGTTTCCAGCTGCAGTAGCCCTAGGAGGGCATAGGAAGCTCACCACTGCCTCTCTAAGGCAGATGGAGATAAAGCCAGACAATTTCTTCAGCTGGGACCCCAAGCTGTCCTGCTTTGTCCAAGACAGAAAGATTATCTGTGTCACAGGACTTTCAGTGCTAAAACTGGGCCAGTCCAGAAGAAGCAGCTTCTTTCTGATCCATCAGTGAGCCCAGTTGACTGTGGGAATCAGAGGTTGGGGTCTGATCAAAGAGCATGTCCCAAGGGTTGGCTAGAAGCCAAGCAGGGGGACTTTTTGGGAAGTTCCTAGGACAGTACTGTGGGGCAACAAGGTCTCCTCATCTGAAGGGGCTCTGATTCTGACTTTCTCAAGGCCAAATCAGGGCCCTTCACTAACTCCCTGGGACAAATGCCTGGAGTTATCACCTCTCCCAGCAGTGGAGATGGACAGCAAGATGGAGTTTGCCATTTTCAATATCAGTCTCCTGATACTTCCCCTGCCTTGTTCTGGTAATCACAGCCACTGGATGGTTGGCCACATTTCTGTGCCTCTTCAGGAGCCTGAAGGAGTTGAGGAGGCTTCCAGGGAAGCTTTTGTATTCCAGAGAATACCGCAGGCATTTCCGACTGCTTGGCCAGTGTCAGGGCTTCACCTGCTCTGTGTACACTCTCCACCATGCTCATAGCAAGTGCTAGGAAATGTTAACTGAGCTCAGTTAAACTCACAGAAGACAGTTGTCCCTCCATTCCCCATCCTGGTTAGTCAACCATCTCATAAGACTTTCCCTAAAAAACCACACTCATCATGCTACTCTCCTTCCCAAATCTTTAGGAGTTTAAAAACCCCCAGAAGAGCAAGCTATACTCCCCTGCTTGGCACCCCACAATGTGTACCCCTCATACAGGTCTTACCAGCCCTACCTCCCGAGACACCCCATTCCTATCTTCTGCTTCAGCCAATCATCATTACTGCCGTGTACCCCATGTTCCCCACTGCTAGGCTTTCAAGTAGGTTGTCTTCCTTGCCAGTATGTTCTCCCTACTCCCAGAAAGGAAACTCGTAATACAAAACAAGGATTCTACCAGTCAATGCTCAACACATAGTTTAGTTTAGAGGACATTCTCCTTCTGCCTGATAGGTTGGTTGAGCAGGTGAATCCCATATATCTGTCTCATGGTGTGATAAAAGTAGCTCACCACTCCAAAGCCCCATGGCTCCCTTAACCCCAGGTACCTGCTGAGACTTCTCATCTTCACCCCAGTCTGTGCCCAGATGTTCCTCCCTCCTCCTCTTTGCCCCTGGTCCTGAGAAGAAGACTGCATCATTAGGCAGAACTCAAGAGGGGCCCATTCAGAGAACAGAGACCAGTCACTTGACTGAATTTCCACAGGCAGTTATATCTCCCTGGAGCTGGGTGCTATAGGAAGGAGCTCTCATCTGCGAGGTAGGGAGGAAGATAACAGAGAGAGAAGAACAATCAAGGAGCAGTGACTTAGGTCTTGTGCTTTCCTGAATTTCTCCCCAGTTGAACAATATTTAGCCTTTAGAAAGAACATCCTGTCTCCTGCCTGCCCATCTCCTAACCCTCCCTCTCTACCCAGCTCCCTGCAGCTGGGGTCTTTTCCTCTTCTGCCGTGAAGCATAATTTGGGAACGAGAAGGTGGGCACTGCAACCCTCTCCCCAACATGAGCGATGCATCCAGGGTTCATTCTCCCTCCCAGTGTTTATTCTTTTTTTCTGACCCTACAGCTAAAAAAAAAAATCAGTTTTAAAATACCAATTAAAAATCCCTTCTCCTCATGCATATTTGGTTTCAGTAGTCTATATCATACTCCCCTCCTTACAGATGTGTAATTGCCCTGAAAGCAGAGTTGTCCAAAAGTGAAATATTAAACAATTCAAACCTAAAATGTTCCAGAGGTAGAGCAAAGAGCCGGGTATAAGTAACGCGCTATGTAGAACCAAGAAAACACACACACACACACACGCACGCTGCACTTCTGTGACTGTTAAAACTATAACATCTGGAATGCCATTCTGGAAAACTTCCAGATGTTTTCCATGAGGAACACTTTGTAAAAATTGTTAGCCTTCTAGGCATTTGTGAATTTTGTAAGGAGAGTACACTCCCAGGCCCACATAGGAGCAAATATAGGATTATAAAGTGCTAAATGCTTTTCACAACTGTATAAGCAATAATGCGCTTTGGGTAAATATTCAGGGAAAATTATTTTTACAGACTAAGTGAATGGATATGTTCCAATCTGCAATTAGATTTGTGTTTCAGAAAAATCAAGGAATGCGGACAGCTCGCTTTAAAGCAAGCTTGCCTGAGAGCCAGAGCCCCTAACCTGGGAAACGTCACACATCCTGGCCATTAATTTCCTCGTTTGTAGTCATTCCAGCTTTGGAAGAGGCTAGCATAGTTTCATAGCTTGTTATATTTATCTTCCTTCCCGAGGATTTTTATATTGCATTTTATAAATCCGGCTTCAATTTATACATAAGCCTCGTAATCATTAGCATTATGTTAAAAAAAAAAAAGAAGAAGCTTGGGGATAAAACAAAACAAAACAAAAAATGCTCCAACAACAAACTTGGCGAACCCTTGGAAGAATTGTTAGGTTTTTAAAATGCATAATATATAAACATCTTAAAAGAATATCCAGAGTTTCTTTTGAAATCAGAAATTATGCGAAGCAAGGAAAGAATCATAAAAGCTTATTGATTCCCCAACCCACTGAGTAAAAGTATTTTTAAACTATGATTCACATAAGGGATACATTTGACACATCAAGGAAAACTAGAAACCAGGCTCTGCGGCAGCCACATCAGATACTGCTCGGAGCTGAGTTTGTTTACCATTACAAAGTGAAAAGAAATTTGCTTTTCCTCCCCTGCTCTCTTCCCTTTGAGGAAGGCGATTTTTATTGATTTTGTCCTTCAGAAACTAGAAGAAGCGATCATTTCCACAATAAAACTAATCAGAGGGGTTTGTCTTTTAATTCTGCCCATCACTGCCCATCCTTCCTTTCTATGCAAGCCTTGGCCCTTGGATCCAGGGAGAATCACAGCTTCCGAAGCATCTTTGTTTTGAAGGAATGTAAAGCTGTCTACTTCCTTAAGAGATCCTTCCACTGGAGTCTACAGGGTACTCGAAGGAAAGATTTGAAAACGGCAGAGCAATTGGAGCCTTCTGGGTAAATAGGTGAGATGTCCAATCTGTGGCCACAGAAGACATCAGCCCAATGTGGGGACCTTGTCTTCTTCATGCCTATCACTTCTTTAGCTCCTTCTTCGCCTTCATTCATTATTATCACCTTTTTTTTTCACAGTATTTCTACCACCAGGGCTTCTCTTGCGTAGAAGTTTGTCAAGAGTAAAATAAACGCACAGCCAGGCATGACGACAGAATAAAGTACGAGGCATTCCCGTTTTTTCATTCCCCAGGGTCCTGGTGGCCCAGCCCTGGGATCTCAGCGTCTGACTGGGATGGCCTGCCAATATCCACTCATTTGAAACTCATTGGGTAAAGAGACACTGTGAGTCCCACTCTGCTGTAAAGCGACCGTCCCATCAGCTACACAGACATTTCCTCAGGGGCTTAGTGCCTAAAAACCATGCTTAGCACAGGTTACTGTAAGCTCTTGGTTGCTAATACATGAAAAGTACAGAAAGCTAAGAATATCCCTATTCTACCCTGGGGTTACTTCAAAGACAAAGGGAAAGAAATGAGAAAATGCCCAAGAAATCAGAAAATATCTCAAGGTCAACCTGCCTAGCGTAAATCAGTACACAGCTCCAGAGGGTCGCATAGAAACCTCACGCTCAGGTTTAATTTGCCCATCCTGAAGTATTTTTCCTAGTAGTGCCAAATGCCATAATGCTCTCTGTCAGTGATTTGAAATTATTCTATAAGCTACATATCGGGTACACTATTGTTAATGAAATGCACACAAGATGATGAACAACTTCCTTTTCCTGCTGGAGCCCCAGCTGCAACCAGTGCCTGGATCCTTCGTGGTGTAAATCAGGCCTTTGTACTCCAGGAGGATTCAATGAGCTGCAGGTGTGGGCCCGGAGAAGGCCGCCTGGGATTAGGTAGCAGCATTTGATATGAGATCCCAAACAGCACTGGCAATCTACACGCCACATGCGGCCACAGGCTTTGGAGAAAGCAAAGGAAAAACGCTGATGAAATGTGGCACGGGACCATGGAATGCAATGTCAAACTTTCACATCTGCAGGAAAAGAAAGAGAGTTCCTAATTTTACAGTGATGATGTCATTGAGAATTCATGACAGTGGAAATGATGGGCCAAGGTTTGCAAACTTAACCACTTAGGAGGTTGCTAACCAAAGGTTGAGATTTTCAAGGGACAGTGCAGGTTTTAGTGTTAATGTTGACTTCTCTTCCTGACCTGAGGCATCATTAGAGTGGTGTGTGTGTGTACGTGTGTATATGTGTGCATACACCAGTATGCAGTATGCGCACACATTTGCACACAAGCTCTGGAGAGAGGTGAGGAGAGGAAAGAAGATGTATTTGAGAGGTTATGCTTCACACAATCATATACAGCTGATATTTTGCATGCCAAAGGTGTCCTTAAAAATACAGTCTCTGTGTAATTCAGCATAAAACATTGCTAACTGTCCTTAAAAACAATATATTTTTAAAAGATTGATTTCAGGCCCTCCAAAAAATTCCCCTGCCACAAAAAACTCTCAGTTGTTCACTTTCTCCTTAATGTGAACCACTGAGAAGAGCTTCTTTTTAAATCTTTGTTCTTACTTGGGGCCAAAGGGACCCCAAAACAAGCCTGGTTTTGTTATTAGCATACTGATAAAACATCTATTGAGGAAAACATAGCCTTAATTTTTTTCAGTCTGTTTTTCATTAGCTTATCTTGATAGTTTAAGTTAATCATTATTTTCAACCATATATGATTTAGATATTATGTCATTAATTCATGTACAGTCCATCTGAGTAATGATTGTGGTTTTCTACTTTACAAATTCATCTACTTCACCAAGAAACCGAGAGTCAAATTCCATGCAACATCTGGTTTCCATTGAATGTAATTGCCATTTGCAGAGTTATAATCACGTGTTATTGTAAGGACCACGGTGTCAATCACTCTCCTAATGGGGAAAATTCAATGCCTAAATACCTGGGAGAACAAGAAGCTGACTTAAACAGGTGCATTCAGACACTGGGTTTTAAGTAGAATTCTAGCCTACCCATTTAAATAAATCATTTTAAGGAGAAACACTATTCTTTCCATCCCCTGTAGCAAGGGAAAGCATAATACCCAAGGCCTCCAACTCCATGCTGGGTTTCCAGTACTACATCACGTTTAATCTTTTAAAAAATGTACAAATATGCCCATATCATACTGATTCCTTATGTTCCGTACACTGGTGGAAACCCCCAAGGGCTGGGCAGGATTTCTGAAGACTTTCTGGGGAAAGGGACCATCTCATGATTCTTCCTGTCTTACATGAAGTAAGTCATCTTTTTTGTAAATAGGCCAAGCTTGATGCAAAGAAGATATTAAACAGCTTCAGATGACTGAAGTCAACAGAGTCCTTTCTAGCCCATGGGGTTTTTGTGGGAATGATCACATAGGAGGTTGGAAAAAAAAAAATTCTGAAGCTCTGTGTTCTGGTGTGTAATATGTAAGCACTTTATAGCAAAAGTGAACCACATTTCCCTGATCTCCATCATCCCCACTGTGTTTACAAGCCAAACCTTGTTTGAACTGGTGAATGTTTGGCCATTCATTCAGAAAACATTTCCTAAGGCAAATAGAACACGCCAGTAATTGCACTGGACACTCAGGATACAAAGATGAATAAGACATAATCTAGAGGGTAAGAGAGCATATAAACAGATAATTATAACATGTTATACGCATAAACCCATGGTATTATGAGAGCAGAGAAGGAACCTTTTATCCAGCCTGGTTGAGGAGGAGTGGTGAATCCAAGAAGGCTTCCTGGAGGAGGTAACAGCTGAGCCGAGTAGCAGTGCAGTCGTTAAGAGCTAGGCCGCTAACAAAAACGGCAACAGTTTGAATTCACCAGCTGCTTCTTGGAAACCCTATGGGGCAGTCCTACTCTGTCCTATGAGTTGGAATTTGCTCGACAGCAATGGCTTTCTTTTGTTGTTGTTTTTAAAGGTGGAAGGCTTTCTATACCTTAGGGGTAAAACACAAAGGCCTGTCCTTTTAGTCCCTGCTAAGGAAATGTTTATGGAAGTACAGTTCTGACTCAACAGTAATGCTGCGAATGGGTAAATGGAGTTCCTTTCAATTCATTCGCTCACATGTTTATACAGAGAACATTTACCATTAGATTCATTGCACGTATTTCTTTCCTCTATGAGGGACTTAGGAACGATGCCAGAAGTAACAATTCTCCAGGGGCAATCATCATCTTTGGCAGTATCGTTATCATGATACCATCTTACATTTAAGGAACACTCTGCAATCTGCAAAAGACTTTCAAATACATTATTTTATTTTCTCGTCACAATAAGGTAGGAAATGCAGGTATTATATGATGTCCATTGTGAAACATTAAAGACCATGGTGAAGAAAGGCCTAGAATTCAAGTCTTTGGACCTCCTTCTAAGACCGATTGGCTTAGAACATGCACCTCTCACCTAAATGAGGAGGGAGGAGGGAGAAGGGAGGACTTTGCACATGACCCATAGTTGATGCTCACCACGATAGAAGGAATATATATTTTCAGCTCTCAATTACAAATGCACGTGGAAGAGGCTTTCTCCAGAAAATTTAAATGAAGAACATTCAACACCATTTCTACTGAGCTTTATCATGCATTTTGTGATCCTATTGGCAACAGAGTTATTCTCTCAATTTTCCTTCCTTTCAAGCAAATAGTTGAGGGATTCCACATGCCCTGAGCACTTCCAGACTTACAGCTGGTGAGATAACCCAGAGAAGATGAAATGATGGCAGGGTGAGGCAGACTGGGATGAATAAGTGGTGGCAAATGACTATGTAGATAGTTAATCAGTAGCAATGTCTAAAATAACCTCGAAAATAGGAAGGTAAGGATTGAGAGACAGTGTAGTAAGTAGCACTGGACCAGACCCAGGGATCCTATCTCCTCACACTGGCTCATGAGTCGTTTGTTTAGCCTCTATGAGCCTCTGTTTTTATCATCAGCTCAGTTGGAATTATAGTCTCTACCCTCCCACCCTACATGCTTTTTGAGAGAATCAATTGAAACGTCTAATACAAAACTGTGCACATTGTAAAGCAGTGGGTATTTATATGCAGGGGAGCTATTACTACCCCTGACAAATTGAGAGGTGCTTCCCTTTCCACCCGAGGTTGCCAGAGAATGGTTATAGCAATAACATCTGTCGGGTCAAGGCTCCACTAAAGATCATAAGGCCCACGGAGGCAGGAATCGACATCTAGGTTCTCTGAAGTGCAGATGAAGGCTATTCCTCAGAACATTCCTGTTACTTTTTGTGTTTTCTTTTTTTGTTTGAATTCTCAGGGAACTTTAAGGTTCCTCCTAAAGAGAACCTACAGCTTCCAGAATGCTCTGGTGTTTGATATAATGATACAATCATGAATTGTGCTATAGCCAGAGCATGTGGCCTTCAGGTAAAGATCCCTCTACATGGTATTCTAAGCCACCTCTGAAGCCAGCTACCACGTTCCTCCCACCAAGGAGGATTTTCAACCTCAGGAATAGGGACTGGACACCTCTTCTTAGATTGGGTTCAAGAAACCTGTCAGTAGTACCAGAGAATCCATGGCCCCTACACACACACACACACACACACACAATCAGACAGCTTTTGACAACTGATAACAATGAAGGAAGGTACCTTGAATGCACTGAAGTCCCAAAGACTCCTCCATTCTCAGAGTATAAAAGAGAGCAAAGCAATAGTAATATTGGCAGAACCTACACACAAAAAAAAATTCTGCTCAGGTTTCATTGTCAGGACACCTGGGATCAGCTCTAGTTGCTGTCAAGTCAACTCCAATTTATGGTGGCCCCATGTGGGTCAAAGTAAAACTGTACTCCGTAAGGTTTTCAATGGCTGATTTTTCAGAAGTAGATCACTAGGCCTTTCTTCTGAGGCATCTCTGGGTGGACTGGAACCTTCAAACTTTCAGTTAGCAGCTGAGCAGGTTAACTATCTGGACCACCCAGGGACTCCAAGATCAGCTCCAGGCTCTCCCAATTATCAGATGCGGGAGGAAAGTAAGTCTCGCTTCTGCTCTCAGTATATAAATCTCTACAATGGTTGCATAATTCTTGGTGTTCTACTTCATGGGATTATTGTAATAAGTAAATATGCAAATCAGTGTGAAAATTCTAAAATGCTCTGTTCCTGTAGTCAGTAGGTCAACAAATATTATGCATCTACTATGCGCTCTGTAATTAATAACTATTATTAATTATATATGGCCTTATATTGTGTACTAAGATCTGGCATTTATGGCACACTTGCCATGTGCCTACAGTGTTCTAAGCTTGGCACATGCTTTAACTCATTTAATTCTCATAACTAGCCAATATAGTAGGCACCAATATCATCCTATATCATTCAGGCTCAGAGAGCTTAAGTAAAAATAACACAGCATACAAGCGCTTCAGCCAGGACATGACCCAGGAATTCTGGCCGTGTGCTTAACCACTGTACATACTATACTGTTTCTTCTACATGCAGGAATATACACACATTCGTACGTTTCTATTTTTTTTAAAACAACTTCAGACTGACTGAAACATTGCAAAAATAGAATGAAGAATTCCTATATAATTTTCACCTAGATTCTCCAAGTGTTAGCATTTTAGCACATTTGTTTTATCCTTCTCTCTCTCTCCTCTCCAGTTAGAGAGAAAGATAATATATCTGTCTGTTTTATATACATTTTTTCTGAACCCTTTGAGCATAAGTTGCTGTCTTGGTCATCTGGTGCTGCTGTAACAGGAATACCACAAGTGGATGGCTTTGACAAAGAGAAGTTTATTTTCTCACAGGAAAGTAGGCTAAAAGTCCAAATTCAGGGCATTGGCTCCAGGGGAAGTCTTCCTCTCTCTGTTGGCTCTGGAGGAAGGTCCTTGTCCTCCATTTTCCCCTGGTCAAGAAGCTTCCCGGGAACAGGGACGCTGGGTCCAAAAGATGTGCTCTGCTCCTGGTGCTGCTTTCTTGGTGGTATGAGGTCCCCAACTCTCTGCTTGCTTCCCTTTCCTTTTATCTCTTGAGAAATAAAGGGTGGTGCAGGCCACACCCCAGGGAAACTCCCTTTACATTGGATCAGGGATGTGGCCTGAGCAAGGGTGTTACATCTCACCCTAATCCTCTTTAACTAAGGCAGAGATTATGGTTTATAATACATAGGAAAATCACAAAAGGGAGGACAACAACACACGGCCTAATCAAGTTGACACATATTTTGGGGGGGACACAATTCAATCCATTACAGTTGCAGATGTGATGTCCCTCTGTAACAAAATCCCTCTGTACGTTTCCTATAAACAAAGACATTCTCTTATACCAGAAAAACCAAACCCATTGCGGTTGAGTCGATTATGACTCATAGTGACCCTATAGGACAGGGTAGAATTGCCCCATAGGGTTTTCAAGGAGTGGCTGGTGGATTCGAACTGCTGACATTTTGGTTAGTAGCTGAGCTCTTAACCACTGTGCTACCAGGGTTCTTTTCTCTTACACAACCACAGCATAATTATCAAAATCAAAAGTTATCAATGACACGATACTATTATATAATCTACAGATTATATTCATATTTTGCTCATTATCTTGCTAGTATCCTTTATAGCAAAAAAAATTTTTTTTCTTTTTTCAATTTTTTTCCTCAGGATTCCGTACAAGCTCACACATTGCTTGACTTTGACTATTTTGCAGGCAAGTGACTTGTGGGCTTGTCTGATGTTTTCTCCTGATTAGACGTGGAGTATGCATTTTTGGCTGGAATACCACCAAAATGATGATGTGTCCTTCTTGGCACGTGATATCAGGGAGCAGATGATATGTATTTGTCCCCTGACTCATGATGCAAAAATACACATATTTTGTACCATGTTCCTTGTTTGTGATGTAACATCTCTCCCCAACTGACCAGGAAGCTCCCTAAGGACGGGCTGTTCTCCGTCCTTCCCCAGACCTAGAATATGGCTGTGCACTCCATCTGTCCCAGTAAACTCTTGATCTTTCTCTTTTTCTATCTGGACTCTCCTGGTGATCTGTTTTCACCCATACTCTCTATAATGACAAGCTCAAGGAAAAGCCTACCTGTTTCTTCCTCCACTTATTCCGCAGTCAAGATGCCCGCTCAATTTATTGAACACTGTTTCCATGTTGGCCCTGAACCAGATGCCGGGGGAATACAGAAGTAAACAAGGCCCAGCCTGCCGTCCTCGGGCAACTGCCCTTTCTCTTCAAGGAGGATTTTAATACAAGGTTTTGACCCCAGATCTACTGAATCAGGATCTACAGGAATTATTGATACATAAGAATCACGTGGGGATCTGGTTAAATTGTAGATTCTGATTCAGTATACCTGGGCTGGAAATGCAAATTCTCAGCAGGGGATTGATTTGGAACCAACCGGTTCAAAGCCCTAGTTTAATAAGGCAGAGAAGGAGACACGTGATTGGCACCATCTTTGTGCCAGCGAAAATGCCTTCCCTTTGTCCTTTTGATCTAATTAGAAAATGCAGAATCAAATCATGTTTTCATTTACTGGATGGCTGGTTGGCTCTCTGAGCTGCCAAGTTCAACATGATCCAGAGAAAATTCAAGGAAAATGTGCCCCGGCCCTTAAAGTTTATAACCCATACTCTCACCCTCCCCACCAGCAAATGCAATGGGCATTCGGTGAACTTGTCAACACATCATCACCTGCTGACGTGTGGTAATGGCCTTTGACAAGTGCACGTGTTACAGTCCACTTATAGCCAGTGATTAAAGAGAAATGGCAACACAAACCACTGCTTTCAAAGAAAGTGGTCTCCCTCTTTGGGGGCCGGGGCAGATGCTGGGCCCTGGTGGGCGGTGCAGACAGATGGGAGGCAGGCCGAGTAGGGGTTAAGAGCGTGGACTTTGGAGTTAAATGGCCAGGACTTTAGTGTCAGTTTTAACGCTTACAAGCTGGAGGACCTTGAATAACTTGCTTAACTGTGTTAGACTAAACCTCCTCAGCTGTAAAATTGAGATAATAGAATTTATTTTATTAATGTTGTTTTGAGGATTAAATGAGATAATTCTCTGTGAATTGTCTAGCTTCTCTGCCAGGTTAATACTTGTTATTGTTGTTGTTCTGTGCTGTCAAGTTGATTCCAACTCATAGCGACCCTATAGGACAGGGTAGAATAGTAGGTCCTTAATCAATAGGATTATTATGATGACTTTACCTTTCTGGAGCTAAGAACAATATGTCTCTCTACCCCTAACCCATCTCCATCCCCAGAAGTGTTCAGAGTTTCTATACAATAGTGGTTTGAGGGGAGGCAATCTTAGTAGAGGGCAGGGAACTCATATTAAAGCTGTGTTTGCATAAGCCGAAGAAAATTTCTAATTTCTATATCAAAATTGGTGGGGCAGTAAGGGCCAATGCTCTCTGCCTAAAGGAATCTTATCTAAGAGCCTTTTATAAGGTACTACAAATATCCAGAGAAATATTACCCAGAGCTCTGCTAGAATTTGTCAGCATTTTGCCATTTTTTTTTTTATTTGCCATTAAAAGGAGCAGTGGTTAGGAGCTCAGCTATTAACCAAACTGTCAGCAGTTCAAACCCACCAGCTGCTCCTTGGAAACCCTATGAGGCAGTTCTACTCTGCCCCGTCTGCCCTATAGAGTCCCTATGAGTTGGAATTGACTTGGTGGCAGCGAGTTTGTTTTTTGGGGGGGGGTTTGCCTTAGAAAGGAGCCCTGGCGGTGCAGTGGTTAAAGCACTCAACTAACCAAAATGTTCGAACCCACCAGTTGCTTCAAGGAAGATGTGGCAGCCAGTTTCTGTAAAGATTTATAGCCTTGGAAACCCTGTGGGGCAGATCTACTCTGTCCTATGGAGTCACTAGGAGTTGGAATCAACTCAGGTGCAGTGGGTTTGGTTTTTTGGTTTGCCATTAAAAAGGAGTCTCTTTGATCGCCTCTGTATAAAAATTTTAGACATTGGGATGAGTTTTGTCACCTTTTTTTTTTTTTTCATTTTAAGCATTTGGAACTTTTTAAAAAGTTTATATTTACCCTCATTTTTGCTTATACTAAGGTAATTTTGTTTTCAATCATTACAGTACAATTTGGAGCTTTCCTTACCTCTTTTAATTTCTATCTACCAAAATTTTAGCTTTCTGATTTTCCTTCCCCACCCCACCGCCCCCACCTCAGCTCTTCAGTTTTACTATTTAGGTTGTTTCCCTAAGCTTCTTAACATTCTTTACTTTGTCTTTTTCCTTTGCCATAATTTCTTTTTAGATATTAAGTTATGTTTAGCTATTTAGCCTCTTTCTTCTCTTTTTATAATAGTGTTATTTTTAACTATTACAATTATATTTCATTTACCTTTCTAAATTTTGTCTTCCTCCTTTTATTCACTTGATTCTTTCTTAAATCTTTAATTTATAAAATTTATTTGTCATTTGTCTTATGACTTTATCTCCTTTAAACGTTTTAATTTTAGTGTTGGTCTGTAACATGAGGGAGAAATCCTTGCTATAGGGGTTACAGTTGTAGAATGACATATTTGGGGGGCAATTCAATACCCTTGCCCTGTCTGCTCCTCCGCAAATGTCCCTCTGAAGCCCCTAAATTGTACTCCTATCAATTTTTAAATCAATCCTAAAAAGTTTTAGCCAAAGTAATATGTGGAACTCTCAAACTTAAATTCCTTTCTTCCTCAAGACAACAGTGATTCTTCTCATTCATGCATCACACACAAACCATTCCTTTTAAGAGAGGTAATGTCTTGCCATAGGAGTCCCTGGGTAGCGCAAACAGTTAAGCACTGGGCTAGTAACCAAAAGGTTGGTGGTTCAAACCCGCCCAGAGGCACCTTGGAAGAAAGGCCTGGATATCTATAGGTTTTTATTCTGCTCTGAAATACATGGGGTCACCACGAGTATGAATCAACTTCATGGCAACATGTTAATGGTCTGGCATGTGGTCTTTCACAGTCAACCCTGGGAAATCCAGCAAGTCAGGTGAGCAGTGAGCTACATACTTACTGGGCAGGATGGGTGAAAGGCAAGTGGCTTCAGAATCATTTTTGTCCCTAGCCACCAGACCTAGCCCCCAAATCAGAAGGCTCTCAGCTGCTCTGAGAAAACTTTGACACAGGCTCAACCCTAGAGGAGAACATATTTTCCTGGAGGAAAGTCATTCTGACTAATGGAGCAGAGATTAAAAGGTTGTCTTTGTCTCAAAAATTAGGCAGGAGAGAATAAAGCTTGTTCTTATTCTAAGTAACCACTTATAGCATCCAAGTGATCAATCATAGTAGCAAATGCAATTAGAATGTTTGTTCTAATCTGAACAATATGCCTTTCAATGCCTTTTCACATTCCCTGTTTAATATGATCCTCATATCTAAAAGATGAGAAATGAATTCATATGGATCAAGTGATGTATCCCAGGACACATGGTAAGTGGTAGACCCAGAACTAGTACCCAGATCTCCTGCCCTTTTCCCAGCATTCTTCTACCTTGTCAGTCTACCGCCAATGTTAACCCCAGCAAGAACCTTCACACCAATGGAAAGAATGTGCCTGCCTGCACAGTGTTATTTCAAAAGCCGCCACCTACCTACTGACTTAATCTTGAAAGTATTTTTTATCTTAAGGTGTGCTCAGAGGATACACTGACTTAAATCCATTCTCCAGAACAAATGACTAATAGCAGATTCCTTGTGGAGAACAGAACTGATAAGAGGAAGGGCAAGAAAGAATAAGGTGACAGGACACCAGTATGATACAAAGATGTCCTGAGAAAAAGAAGCAAGCCTGGGGAATATGGTAGCCAAACAATGCAACACCCGCCCCATCTGACCCCCCAGAAAAGGCTTCCAGCAAATCTCTGCCCCATCAGAATCTGACTTCTGCCGATCATGGTACTCCATCATGAGTCCATGACTTTTATGTTTCAGTGTTAAAAAGTTGCTAGAGGGGTCCTAATTTTCCAGACTTGGTCTTTAAACAATATATCTACATGAAGCATTTGGGACAAAACTATAGCCTCAGGACCCCAGGTCACAGAACATATATAACATTGATTGAAACGTTTTCTGGAACAAACAAATTAACTTCCTGCATGAAAAATTCAGCATTACCTACTACAGAGGAGTAAATCCCAAAAGTAAAATTTATCTCTAATAGTCTATCAGGGAAAAAAAAAAAAAATCTTAACTCAATACCCCTTTGCCTATTGAATAACACTAATCCATGCAATCACTCTTCAGTAACCCTGCTTGTCTCGAGCTTGACTCCAGCTTGTTAAAAACTAACCCATTTTTCTTCTATGAAAGATGTAATCAGGAATAAGGAAACTAGAACTTTGGCAATCCTGTTAATCAATCTATGTTCCACAAATGAAAACACTCCCCAACTGGTAATTAGTTTTCAATGATGAAGTAATTAAATATTTCACTCTGAACTCCCTCTGCTCTTGCATCTGGGGCTTCGTAAATGTTGCATTTTCCTAGCCTCTGTGTGCAATCTTGTTTTATTTATGACTGTGCCTTTACAAACTTTCTGAAACTGTATCCAAACAAAGGCAAAGAAAGACTTGACAATTGCATGGTGAACGTGATTATTACAGTCGACCAGACCAGGTAAAGCAGACACCTGATCCGAACTTGGCCCCGAGCTGTCAAGGACACATGATTGCATAGTTCAGGATAGTTTCATGAGTCTGAGACATAAATGTGGAAGCCAAATATTTTCTTACTTAGCCTTGATGAGGAGCTTTGGGGAAATGAGAGATAAGCCTGAGTATTCCAAAAAAAGATGTCTGTCTTGGTTTGATTCCATAGCAATGGCTCCTCTCTTGGTGTTCTCTCTATTGTTGAAGGATAGCACCTCATATCCAATGAAGGAATGAAGAACACCAACGTCATGAGATTTGAAAATGCCCTTTTAATTGCCTAACCAAGGTGGAGGAAGATGTGACCAAATTGCATTACTTATAATTGAACATGTGTTCAAATAATTGGTTATTATAAATATACAAGTCAAAAGTTGTCTTAGTTTCCTAGGGTTACTATGACAAAATACCACAAAATGAGTGGCTTTAAAGAACATAAATTTATTCTCTTACAGTTTTGGAGTCTAGATGCCTCAATTCAGGGTATCAGCCGGGCTATGCTCTCTCTGTCAACTCTAGGGGAATATCCTTCCTTGTTTCTTTCAGCTTCTGTGGCTCCAAGTGTTTCTTGGAATTCTTAGCTTCTAGATGCATCTTCACATGCTGTCTTGTCCCTGTGTGTGATTCTGTTTTTGTGTCTGTTCTTCCCTTTTATAAGACACAACTCAGGAGGGATTAGGACCATTCTATTCCAGTATGACTTCCTTAACTGATAACATTGGCAAAGAAAAACCCCATTTCCCCAAACAAGGCCATATTTACCGGTGCAGGAGTTAGAACTTCAACATGTATTTTGCGGGGAGCACAATTTAATACATGACAGAAGTTGAAGCCAAAAGATTTTGTTAAGAGATCTCTAATCTCTCTCTCTATATTAATGCTCAATAGTCAACTGGTTATTACAAGGAGGGACAAAAGGAGAAAGAATGACTAGTGTTCCCCACAAAGTCCTCATGCTTTGAAGGCCAGAGATACCAATTATATGAAACTCCTGGTGCTATCTTAAATTCACTTCCATAGCCCCTTTACCTCTGAAAAGTTGCCATTAGACAGCAGCAGATAATCATGTCCCTTTCTTAAGTCATGATTCAAGCTCTTCAACTTTTATGATTTAAAACGGTGGCCACAATTTCCTGCCCCGAAAGAATTCTCAGCTTGGCAAAAGGATGGGGAAATAAGAACAACCCCAATCTATGTGTGCTTTTAGAATGTCGGAGAGAACACTAGTAATGTGCTTTGTCGCAGGGGTGACATTGACTAAGTAGTCATAGAATAGAACACAATAAGAATGGGTAAAGCAACCAGCACATTTCCATAACAATCAAGACAGCATTTAAAGTCATTAGAAAGAATCCAGAACTACCTTTCAGAAAGCCTAGATTTTAATTCTGGATCTAGCAGCCAATAACCATATCCCTTGGACAACTCCAACAGCTCCTTGAGGGAATGACACATTCTTCCAACAGGGGGATTGAGTTCATTTTCCTTCAGGTTCTTCCCACACTAATATACTATATTTCAAGAAGGATTAGCTTTTTCTGACCATTGTGACAAATGTTTTCACTGGTCATTACTGTTTATAAAGTACTTTTACATACTTTATCTCATTGATTGGAAGTCATTGACTATAGCCCCCATCTAAGTTTCATGCCAGTCTATCTCTAAGGTATGGTGTAAAGAGTTTGCATTGAAGCTCCTCTCCCCTCAGACTCAGTTTCTCCATCTCCAGCTAAGATGGTATGAGGGCTCCAAAAGATGTCCTTAGAATCAATGAGATAAAGTATGTAAAAGTGCTTTATAAACAGTAAAGACCAAGGAAAACATTTGTCTATTTTTCTCCATCTTATCAAATTTAATTGCCAGGAAGTCCGTTGTCTACTAGGCTAGTCATCTATTCCATGCCAGGGGAGCCTGGAGTTAACGGTAGGAAAATATATGGATTCCAAGACCTGATTTGGGGTAGTTCCATGTGCCATTTGGAGTTAAGTATTGTTTCTCAATGATACTGAGGAAATAAGACTACAGACAAATCATGGTGTCTTTCATTTGTGGGAGTCTGCTTTAATTTTAAAAGATAAGTTCAGCACCTCTGAACTCAAGGATAAAAACAGGGGAAAAAAATCACTCTATGAATCCATTGCATGAGAAGTTTCAAAAAAAACAGAAGCTAATTTATACCTCCACCTGCAAAGTAAAGTGGAGATTTGCAGAATTAAAAAAAAAAAAAATTTAAACAATCTATGCTGAAGAAACCCTACTGAATGATTTTTAAGTTCTTGAATTACATCCACGGAAACTTCTTCGAAATCTCTCCTTTGTTTTGCAAATATTTACAAAAACAGTGAAAGAAAGCTTGCTGTTGACCATTCCCAAGTGTAATCACTTTTCCCAGTTGATTTCAAGTCTGTTAATGGAAATTCTCCCAGTAAAAAAAGCAGCAGAACCGCCCACTAAGCAGTAAGGTGTCTTAACCTCACAGATGAAGAATACATTAATCATTAATGATAGTAGCAGCAGTGGATAGTAGCAGTAGTAATAGCGGATACAATTTATTGCTTACTAGGCACCGTGTAGTACCGTGTAAAAAAGTACCTAGCAAAAAATAAATAAATAAAAGTTTTTTTTTTTTTTTTGCATGTTACATAAATTCTCTCATTTAGTCCTCAGAACTCTATGAAGTAAGCACCATAATCCACCTTGAAGCATTAAGGCCCATATAGTTAAGCAACTTACCCAAAGTCACAGGGCTAACCAGTGGCAACACCTGAATTTGAACAAACATCAGCGTGATTCCAAAGCCAGTCCTCTTAATTTCTTCACACACAAACCAAAAAACCAAACTCATTGCCGTCAAGTCAATTCCAAATCATAGCGACCCTACAGGACAGAGTAGAACTGTTTCATAGGGTTTCCAAGACTGTAAATCTTTATGGAAGCAGACTGCCACATCTTTCTCCCACAGAGTGGCTGGTGGGTTCAAACTGCCGACCTTTCAGTTAGCAGCCAACTGCTTAACCACTGCGCCACCAGGGCTGCTTCTTCACACATACAAACCTACAAAAGCCTGTGCTCAGAAATGTGCAATTCAGTTATTAGTAGACTTTCTAAGGGTGCCTTTATAGTCCATAAAAATCATCTATCTACCTGTAGAACATTTCCTATGGTTCTCCCTGGCTAAACAGAAGTGTAGATGGATGTCCAAGCTCCAAGGATGTAGTTGGCTTCACATACATTGTATTACGTTTGTAGCCTTCTCAATAGCATTGGTGTTGGGAGCTGAGCCCCTCTCCTGGGCAAGAGTACCACAAATGGGCTTTACCACAGAGGCAGACTAGTGCATTTAATGCAGATAAGACGACCTTGGAGTTTTAATGGAGCCTTGGTGGCACAGTAGTTAAGAGTTCAGCTGCTAACCAAAAGGTCAGCAGTTCAAGGAGCAGTTTCCAGCTGCTCCTTGGAAACCCTATGGGTTAGTTCTATCCTGTCCTATAGGGTCACTATGAGTCAGAATTTACTTGATCGCAATGGGTAGAAAAAAAAGAAAACGAAAACATGGCCAGTGGATGGGTGGGCATAGCCTTCCCACACCAGCAAACAGTGGGCACCTCCCCAGAGTCTTGTTTACATAGCAGAAACCCACCCCACTGCACAGCAAGGATCTTCATAGTCCAGGCAACCACTCTGTCACACTCATCAGCCTCTGAATATGTATTAAGTACCTACTGTCTTGGAATCCACTCATTGGCATGCAACAACAACCTATTGTCTTGGCATCTGGCAAAACAGAAATACATTGGATAATTATGTAATGACAAATGACCCCATAGATTTTTCAAAATGTAACTTATGTGTACTGTATTTTCTACTGTGGTGGCTACTACCCTGCAGGGTCTATAGCAGCACCTCCATCTCACCTTCCTACTGAGCTATCCCAATTAATCTAAATATTGCCTCAGTCACAATTTGTCTATCATAAATGAAATTTTCATTGTGTACATATGTAAAAAAATTAGCTCAGTTTGCTCCAACTTGTCCATTTTTTCTACTAACATAGTAGACATATATGAAGATAATGATGACCTGATATTAGAATTTTGTAAATATAACACAATTGATGTATACAATTGTTTTTTTATGTTAAAAGTAACCAGATTTGACTCCTGATAGAATTGTATGATAAGTAAAAAAAAAAAAAAAAAATTTTTTTTGTTAATTTAGATTTAAAAAATATTGAAAACCAAAAAATATTGAATGTAATTTAATTAAACCAATTCATTATATTTATATTTTCTGGGTATCAGTTTTTCAAGATTTTTATTACACATAAGTATGAGTAATATGTATCCTAAAATTACTTTAAAATTTTAGTTGCTAAATTAGATAAAAATTAATATTTGAATATGACTATTTTGCTACCATGTGTTTAATTTTTCAATGTTTTGTGTACAATTTTATTTAACAATGCAGATAATTTTCTGAAATCGAGTCTCTTTAAATACTTAATATTTAAATAAGTTTACTTAATTTTTACAGATATTTACTTTCTCACCATAAAGGGCAACTCTTTCATTTAAGCTAGGAAATCAGCAGCGTCACAGAATAAGCAGAGTGGTCAAAAATTTGGCAATATAACAAGGAATATGTCAAGTCAGATTTGTCTAATGCCCAAACTTCATTCTTCGCCAGTCTCAATGTTCCCTTTGCTTAGAAAAGCTATTAAATGATAAAGGGATGCCAATAGATAAATTACATCACTCCAAAACCCACCTTATGAAGAACAAAGACGACCACATTTGTGTATTTGTATATTCAAAATAAGCACCAAAGTTCTTTAATGAGCTCGGTTCCAGCAGCATCAGTTCAAGCTTAAGAATTTAGTTATAAGTTCAATTAATAGATAGAAGCAAAATGCCTAACGTATTTGCAAAACTGCCCATTTTACAAGTCTGAAGAAAGTTATTAGCACTGTGTTTAGGACCAACAGAACAAAGAAACAGGAAATGTTCAGCTTTTGAGTACTATTAATAGACATTTGACAGCATGTCAAATGACCGAAACAGCAATCTAGGAGATCATTAAATTAAAAAAAAAAAAAAGGTTTCATTTTAGGTTCATGAATCCAGTAGCTATTATTAGTAATATTCAATGATAGTAAATATTATCTCATAATGTTACTAGATATTAGTAACTACACTCCATAACATTAGTATTGCTGAAAAAATGAAAAAATGCTCTTTCTTCTGTTAAAAAAAGTACTAAAAAAACAATTGGAGCTCAAATCAATATTTAAATTGATCAAATCAATACTTTGTAAATTTGTAAAACAACAAGATACTGTGGAAATATGATGTTGGCGTATAACCTGAAGTGAAGCTGCTTAACGACAGGATGATATAAAGGCCCTACAGCATCCTGAACACCCTGGGATTCAGATAACGGCTTATTCACGGAAGTCTCCTACATACACATCTGAATTCTGCATTAGGTGATATTATCAGGATGCCGATGCTAATAAAACTCACGCACTGTAGCTCCATGTGAAGAAATGGGATCAAAATATAACTCTATGTTATTTTAAATAAAATGATTTTCGCTGTCCAAAGAAAGAATTTTAAAGAGGTTTTCTGCGCAAAAGGAAGATTTGAAAGAAATTTTGTCGGGGGCAGAGGAATAAGTACCACTGTGCAGATTTGTTCAAAGATAATCACTGGCTTCAGAAATTAGCTTAGTTAATTGACAAAGCATTTACCCTCAGATTACAAGGTTCTCAGGAATAAAATACTAACGTGCACTTAGAAGCTTTATGGATTCCCAGAAAATGTTCAACTTTGAAGAGTGAAGTCAACAAGTATTTTAATTTGGATCCTAAAGAATCCTAAAGGAGAACTACTAAGACTAGTAGAGCAACAATTCATCGTTATTTTGAAAGAAGTTATATAAAAAGTTGAATTGGATTTGAAATCCAATTACCTTATCTTAGGAATATCAACATTACAGGTATCAATGAAAAAGGAAAAGGGAACTCTGTTGGTTTAAAGAATGATCATATCCTTAATGGCATAATTTAAGCTTTTAAAGCACCTGAGTCATCTGTACCCTAGTTTGGGTCAAGAAAGGGATTTTATCCACTGAAGGGCAACAAGATGAGTTGTAAACTATTCTGCCACTTGTTACAGCACCGAGAAACCATCATTTTTTCAAGAATTTGTGTGACCATTTGTTATGCCTTGAATTGTGTCCCCCTAAAATGTGTGTCAACTTGGCTAGGCCAAGATTCCCAGTATTATGTGATTGTCCACCATTTTTGTCATCTGATGTGATTTTCCTATGTATTGTAAATCCTACCTCCATGATGTTAATGAGGTGGGATTCGTGGCAGCTATGTTAATAAGGCAGAACTCAATCTACAAGATTAGGCTGTATTTTAAGTCAATCTCTTTTGAGATATAAAAGAGAGGAACGAGCAGAGAGACACAGGAACCTCATACAAAGAAACAAGAGCCAGAAGAATAGTATGCCCTTGGATCTGGGGTCCCTGTGCTGAGAAGCTCCTTGACTGGGGAAGATTGAAGACAAGGAGCTACCCCCAGAGCCAACAGAGAGAGAAAGCCATCCCCTGGAGCTAACACCCTAAACTCGGACTTGTAGTCTTCTAGATTGTGAGAGAAGAGATTTCTCTTTGTTAAAGCCATCCACTTGTTGTATTTCTGTTATACCAGCACTAGATAACTAAGACACTATCATTTATCTTAAATGGTGACTACTAAGAATTTAAAGGGTCATCATTAGAAAGTATTGATGAGGAATACTGTGCAGCTATTTTGAGCATAAAAATATTTTTAAAAATTACATTCAAAAGAGTATGTTAAAAATATTAACTCCTTTATATTTTTCCTAATAATGCATATATTAATTTACTTATCATAAACATATAATAAAATGATGTGATAATGTTTTTTCCAAGCCCCATATACATGCCTCCAAATCCTGTCCTAGTTACTCTGCACATGATTTCATTTCCTAAATGGAAATACCTTGAAATAATATGAGAAACACTGATCTAATTCAAAATTCTTGTTTTACAGGAGAAAAAAAAAAAACGTCCAGAGAGGATGTGTGACACCAACTGATTAGTGTTAGAGTCAAGGTTAGAATCCAGAACTCCCTGCTCCCCACCCAGCGACCTTTGTTCTGATTGGGAACATCAGGTAGTAATTCGGCCCTTACGCTAAACCAGTCCTTACGCTCCACCCTCCCCAGGAACTACTACATTCCCTGTCTCGGTGTCTTTAGTCATGTCATGCTTGCGTCCAGAAATGCCCTCTCTCTCTCCTGTCCATTTACTGGAGTCTTTTTCAACCTTCAATGAACAGCTTAAATGTCACTATCCTGACCATGCTGGACCACAAGGCTTTCTTTCTCTTGGGCTAACAGTTTAGCCTTAAGTGATTGGGTCATGAATGAACAAAAGGCAGAGATCCCAACCACCTACTTGCATGGACTGGTCTCCTGATGGCTATGTCCCCTGTTCCTCCAGGCTGCAGAGCATTGTCTTCTTTGTAACTGTGCAATCCTGGAAGGACTCAGGACTCAAGCCAGAAAAGCCTTAAGGCTAAAACACTAAGGAACATAGCAGTCCCTTAGCCGTTAATGATGGCATGGTACCCCATGATTTAAAATCCTAGGAAAGGGGTAATCTGGGATTCAATGATACACCCCAAAGCACACCACAGGGTTGATGCAGCAGAGAAGAAAGCAATGCCACGCAGGGTCAGGCCTGGAGAGAATAGCTCCCTTTATTCTCCAACACAATGAATCTCTAATATGATGGACAGATTAATATTATTAACTTTGGCAAACCCACAGCTCTCCTACCCCTCGGGAGTAGAGAAGGGACTTGTTGATTTGGATAGTATCCAAAAATAATTTCATGTGAGAACTATTTCTCTTGGATGGTCCCACCAAAAGAATTGTGCTAAATTAGAAACCATAACCTGGAGGGATCTTATAATAGCACTGATGCTCTTGTTGGTTGAAAGGTTAGCATAGCACATCCTGATACCAAAACATGGACTTGTTCAGGAGACTAGAGAGGTGATGAAATTTCCAAATTTTGATCATGGAAAGACTATGGCTTGAGTAGGAAGATCAAACAATAGCTATAAAAAAAAACAAAATCTGGACAAGAAGCAAGACTTAAATTGCAAAGAACTTCACCTACACACCTAGTAAAACCACAAAACCAAATCTGTTGCTATCGAGTCGATTCCAACTCATAGCGACCCTATAGGACAGAGTAGAACTGCCCCATAGGGTTTCCAAAGAGTGGCTGGTGGATTAGAACAAGGCGGGCGGGGTGGCAGGTAATTTAAAGACTTTCTGCATGTCTTAAAAAGGAGACGTTCCAAGAGGAATGAGGAGGAGCTCTGAGCTTCATGGGCTTAAATCTCAGGGTTTTTGTTTAAACCACACATGGAGACCAGAGGACAGAACCTGGCCCGCTCACTGAGAAAATGCAGGCCTTCAGTACAGCTAACCACAGTTGGAATAAGCTATTTATCCTACTCGGAAGCAGCTGCTCATCTCTAACAAACTCCGAAGGGTCAAAGAGGTCAGGAAATCTTAGAAGTAAGAGATGGAAAGCATCCAAGAGATCACCTTATTTATCCTACTGACAGTTGGATTGTTCTTCCCAATCCTCTTTCCAGCCTTTGATCTACCTCCTGGCCAAGAGTCTCTAGTGAAGAGCCTCATTCCCCTTGGAGACTCCCGCTGTCAGGAAGCATTTTATGATTTCTAGCCTATTCTCTTCTCCCCCAATTTTCAACACTACAGGTCTGGTTTGGTGAGGCCAGATGTCTTGTCTGAGATTTGGGATTGAACCAAGGAAGAGAGGTAAAGAACAGCCAGGAAGCTGTGTGCTTCTCCAATAGCTACCAACGACAGTGATTGCTTGGGGAGGGGTGTGATCACAGGCCAGGGAAGATAGAAAAGCCAGGGTGAGAGGCACCATGGGGCAGGGCTTGTGTTACCTGTTGAAGGAGCTGTTGGTGGATGGGTTCAAAGAAATTTTAGAGGTCTTTGGAAGACTTAGGTGCCCTGGTGATGCAGTGGTTAGGCTCTTGGCTGCTAATGGGAAGGCCAGCAATTCAAACTCATCAGCAGCTTCATGGAAGAAAGATGTTCCAGCCTGCTTCTGTAAAGGTTACAGCCTTGGAAACTCTATGAGGCAGTTCTACTCTGTCCCATAGAGTCACTATGAGTCAGAATTGACTTGACAGCAACTGGATGGAAGACCCCACTGCCTGTCTCCTCCCCTCCTCTCTCTCCCAAAACTTCCTTTCCTGCTGTAATCCTACTTCCAGGAACTAAGGCCCTTTATCTCAGAGTAAGAGCTAAAGCTTAGACGGGGAGATATGGTGGTTGATATTATAAACAAGGGAAGAATAGCCCATGATCATCTCCTTTCCCAAACCAGTCCTTGATAGAAGTGGGTGCTATAAACTCTGGGAGGAAAGAGACTATGTCTGCTCTGTTTATCATGATACAGCACATAGCAGAGCACCAAGCACATAGTAGATATTCAATAAACATGAATCTGGTTGAATGGAATTGAAACAGGGGGAGGCAAGGCATTGGGTATCTAAGGGAGAAGGAAGCATTTCAGATACCAAGTTGTAGAGAACAGATAGCCAAAAAGTGTGACTGAGGTTTCTGAAGAAACCAGTGTTAAAGTCACACTTTAATTGCCACCCAATGTCCCTACTGAAGGGTGTTTTTGTTTTTCCTTTTGAGGGAAACATCTACATGCTACCACCTATTGGGTATCTACACTTTGATGTTACCCATACCAAAGTGAACTCATCATCTCAAGACAGGAGAGTATAAGCCCAGGAGACAAGCTGCTCTGTCACTTCCAGATATATGACCTAGGGCAAGTTACTCAACTTCTCTGTGCCTTAGTTTCTTCATCTGTAAAATGGGAATAAAAATTGTACTTACCTTATAGGGTCACTAGGAACCTAAGTGCTTAGACCCATGCCTGTTATACAGTATGTGGTAAATAAATGTTAGCGCTTTTATTTCCCCCTCCCTTCTATCCCCAAACCTGCATCTCTTCTTGTGTTTATTATCCTGGGAGATAGTATCATCATCCACCTATGCACCAAGCCAGGAAACACAGTGTCGTTCTAGCCTTTTCCTGCTCATTCTCTGTTACAACCTCTAGCCACCGAGGAGTCCAATCTTCTGAAGTTTACCTTATTAATATCTTTTGTTATACTTTCTTCTATTCCACTAAACTCTCATTTTAGGCCTCAAACTTCTCTTGCTAGATGATGTAATATCATTCTTTAGGCTCCTGCCCTGCGCCTCTCCAATCCATCTTCTACATTGCTTCTAATCTTTCTAAAATAAAGATCTGACCATGTCATTCTCCCATTTAAAATCCATCAGTAGTTTCCAACAGACATTACTCCTCTTTGTTCTTCAAAACTCACCTCAAGCATCATTTCTTCCAATGAACCTATTGTCACTGCCCTCAGTCTGATTTACATACTTATCTTCTTGACAATACCCAGCACATAGCCTTATTATAGCACCCAGAACACTGTTCTCTGTCTCCCCCACTAGGCTATAAGCTCCTTAAGAGCAGCAACAGTGTCTTCCACTTTGATTCTCTAATACCAAGGACAGGGCCTGGCACATGGTAGGTGCTCATAGATGCTTGTTATAAGATGGAATGATGGCTAGCTGGCAAAGAGGTAGAAGAGAGACCTCCAAAACATTCATCAAACCTATAAGGAGAGAATCAAAGCCAACATTTATCAACAGCCAAAAGAAGAAAGACTATGAATCCCATAGGGGTAAAAAATGACGTAGTTAGAATCATCTCACCTGTACCAAAACCAACCCAAGCCTCTTGCCATCAAGTTGATTCTGTCGCCATGAGTCAGTATGAGATGATGATCTCACCTACAGGGGTAGGTAGTTATTGAGGAATGACTTCTAGAATTCTTTCCAAATAGGAGACTTTGGCAAAAACAACCTCAACAAATAACACAAATAGAAATGAAACCAGGAAAGAGACCCAAACTATCATTGTTAATTACTCTGTCACTTTAATTCATTGTATTCTAGCATAAGCCAAGCTAATTAGGTCTTATTTTGCAAACAGAATTTTCATGGGCTGCTACATGAAATTCTTTTCTAATAGGTAGCATCTGTTGCATTTATTTCATCCATTAATTTTGTAACCTTCTCCAAAACAAACATTAGGCTTATGTGATGTGATTCCGACAGTAGAGAATTGCTATGCAGCCTGGGGTGCACACGCAATCTTAGTTCTCAAATCAGTGGCTCTTCCCGGATGTGCCTTCCTGAGATGTCTGGACAGGTGGCAGCCAGGCAGCTCAGTCCCCCCGTAAGCCTTCCTACATGGAAGAGAAGCTTAGTCATGCTCCCATGGAGCATGTATGCTGAACTCACCCACCTCCTGTCTAAACCAAATACAAATCGAGTCGATTCTGACTTATGGCTACCATATAGGACAGAATGGAACTGCCCCATAAGGTTTCCAAGACTGTAAATCTTTAAGGAAGCAGACTGCCACATCTTTCTCCCGCAGAGTGGCTGCTGGGTTTGAACTGCTAGCCTTCTAGTTAGCAGGTGAGCACTTTAGCACTGTACCACCAAAGCTCATCTATGTACTGCAAACAGTGATAAATCCTGTTGTTAGGTGTGAGAGTTGACTTTGAGCATAACAGAAGCCTAGAGAAAGGAGAGAGAACTATGAGCTGGTAGAATCAGAGGTAGCTTCATGGGCAAGAGGCAACTGGAGCAGGCCCTTGAAAGATGACAGTACAAGAACAGCAAGGGGCCTCTTTGATTGTTGATCTACAGTAAAATTAAAGGGCAACATGGACAGTGGGGCCATGAGTCTCTCTAGGTATCTGGCTCTGCTGTTTCTGAGATAGAAGGTCTTCGCCTCCATGCTATGAGCAAATTTTAAGAGCCATGATGGTCACAGATTCAGCAAATTATCCATAGCAGCAAAGCCACTGTGTCCTGCTTCTACCCCCACCACATGACAAGGAAGTAGATAACAAAGTTGCCAACTATTTAACTCAGAAGAAGCTATCAGAGCACAGTTGGCCTGCCCAGTCCTGTGCTGACCAAGTTGTATGAATACAGAGAGTCAGACAGTATGGCCCTTGGCCTTGGCAAAGAGACAAATCTCATACATAAAGTTAAAGTGCCAAAAGGAATGGACTTCTGGGCCCAAATGAGGATCTCACACAGCCTTGTCTCCTTCCAGGTTTCCAGCTGCCCTCCACCAGAAAGCATAAAAGCTTCACCTTTGCACCACTTCACTGTCCCAAGCCTCAGCCCTTCTCATGGTGAATGTGGATGGGTGATTTCCTTTGGAACCTACCAGTACTCATTCTTTCTCCCAGTTATCAGGATTTTCCTTGGTGAAAGGCTTTGAGAAGTTTTCCTTCCACAGGCTTCACTAAGCATAGCAATGGCCTTCCCAGAGCCTCTCCAGAGTAGCCCTGCTTCCTAGGAGATAGTGCTCTTTTCTCCTCTACTTCCCTGACTCATACGTTATTGACTATTGCAGGCTGTTCCATGCATGCTGACTCACTTCTCACTGACAGCTACTCACCTCAAGCTCATACCGCAATTCTTTTACTTTCTGCCCCAGGTCTTCTTTGACCTGAATCCGGCAGAATTTCATTGGACAAACATGCCTGTTCAGCTGGATGTGTGGGAGTTCATTCCCTGGGAAACCCTCAACTGGTAAGGGAGAGAAGCCCATGATTCTATTTCTACGACTGCATTCCTATCCCTGGGGGACAGTTCGGAGCATTCCCTATGGCTAAGCTCCAACTGGAGTGGTGACCTCCATAACGTACCCCTGTGTTGACTTTTCTTTCTTCCCTTGCCCAGGCCTCACCTCTTTTTCCTGGCATTGACTTCTAAATAAACTACCTGAGCACAAGTCCTTAACTCAGGCTCTGCTTTCTAGGTAGAACCCATGCTACAATACTGTCTCTGCTGTTGTCAGCAATAACTGCATAGATGCAACTCTGCCCATGGACATGAGTTGCTCCTCCAAGGAAAGTGACAGATCCAAACTAACCCAAATCAGTCTGGGGGAAAGCATCAGTAATCGTTCCCAGATGGTGGACCTCTAGGGCTTGCCAGTTCTTTTGTTCTCCCTAATAATAGCTTGGAGCACTGGTGGTGCAGTGGTTAAAAGCTACAGCTGCTAACCAAAAGGTTGGCAGTTCAAATCTACAAACCCCACTGGGGCAGTTCTACTCTGTCCCATAGGGTTGCTTTGAGTCAGAATCAACTCAATGGCAACAGGGTTTTTTTTTGCTTTGTTTAATAATAGCTTATCTTTAAAAAAATGGAAGGGGGTATATAAGGATATAACTTTGTATAATGTTTGCCTTAATGTCAAAATCAGCGATAAAATAAAAAATTTTATTAAAACTCTTTTTATAAATATATGGTAATCACACAGTGAGTACAACAATGGGCTCAAGCACAGCAACAATTGTGAGAATGACGCAGGACCGGGCAGTGTTCCACTCTCTTGTTCATAAGGTCTCTGTGAGTTGGCACTAACTCAATGGCACCTAACAACAACAACAATCGGACACATGGTATTATTGGGCAAGCTACTGTAATAATGATAGTTGTGTCTGTGATAGCAAATAACTTGATGTCAACTTTCATTTTTGAACAATCAGCGTAAAGCAGACTGCTTGTCAGGAGACCTGGATGCCACCTCCAAAGGGATTTTCACTCTTTGTAGGACCCTGGGCTCATTCCATTATGATTTCCGCTTCCTTGGTTTATAAATAGAACTGCATAAATTGATATATGTAAGAACATCTAAGTGATTCTGAGGAAACTCAATTCATTTTCGTTGTTTATGCTAGAACTCCATGGCAATACATGCATTGGCCCACTGAATTCTACACACTCATTCATTTTGTCAACAACCATGAATTCATAGCCCAGGCCCTTTTCTATGGCTGTGAGCTCAGTGATGAGTGAGGCAGACATGATCCTGCCTTCACTGAGTTCATACTGTCCTCTAACTTCCATGTAATGTAGCAGGCATCCAGAAGGGCTACTTTCTGAATTGAATGTGTGGCCCTCCCAAGTAGTGTTGCATTTGCTGAGAAAAATTTCCTTCTACACACATGCACACACACCTAAATACTCCTCCTCGTCCTCTGATCTTTGTCTGTCTTTCCCAATTAAATGAAAATTCTATGAAAGCAGAAACTATGTCTGTTTTGTTTACCACTGTACACTCAGAGCTTGAAAGAGTGCCCAATATGCATCAATAATATCTGTGAAATGAATGAATGAATGAATAGAAAAGAGCATATCTAGAGTCGGAATTGAGTTGACAATGGGTTTGGTTTGGTTTTAGTGGTCTCAAGGTAGAAGAATGTGAAAATATTAAGTAATTGTTAGAAGACCTCTGGGAATGGAGTAGAGAAAGATGTCCCAAGAAAGGCAGAGAGGCAGGCCATTTTCTTACAGGTGACTGTGTACTCCTGCACATGTCTCAAGCCAATATAGTAAGTCTGTCCCTTTTAAAAAACAGAAACATTTTCAAGCAATAGAAAGCAGAGAAAGACAAAGGGATAGGAATAAGGAGAGAGGAAGGGAGAGAGTGAGTTTTTTTCTGCTAGAACCTAAGTTCTTTTATATCATCTCTTAAGTCTTCTCATTCAATTGGATACTAAACCACTATATCTGTTAGAGGTCTCTGTGTGGTGCAAAAGGTTTGCACTCAACTATTAACCTAGAGGTTGGAGATTTGAACCCAACCAGCAGCAATCATGGACAAACGGTCTGATGATCTGCCTCCATAAAGATTAGAGCTAAGAAAACCCTATGGAGCAGTTCTACTCTGTAACACATGGGGTCACCATGAGTCCGAATCAACTAGATAACAACGGGTTTATATCTTTTAGAGTACTGGGTGTAAATAAACACTCAATATATGTTTAAAGGACATTGACCACCAGGGTAACCAGAGGATGACCAGGCAAAGATCCTGGAATCCATGTCATAGGAGGAGGGGATTGAGGTAAAAATGTGGTTTATCTGATGAAGAGAAAACTTAAAAGATACATGATACTTGCTACCCAGTGTATGACAGGCTGTCACATACAGCAGGAAGTAAATTTATTAGATGTGCCTCAAAAGGAAAGAATTAGAACCAATGGATGAGAACACAGGACACAGATTTTGGCAAATGAAAGGACAAATATTCTAGCAACTATCCAAAAATGGGCCTGGCTGCCCTATAAGTAGGGTAGGCCAGAGCTACTCGAAGTGTGACCTGTGAACTGATTCCTGAACAGTGGTTATTTGTCCATGACAAGGCATATATATATACAAAGTGAGAGTATGCATTTAGAAACATTTATAGCAATATTTTATTGCTGCAACATCTAAGCAAGTGATTTGTGGACTCATCTTGTTGAACACAGTAGATATTCGTTCTCATCAAACTCATGTGGTGGGCCTCATGTCACCTGAGCTGGTACTAGCCATGCACAGTAAGACCATGTGACAATCTAGGATATCTTAAGGTTTGCCAACCCTAAAGTATGTTGAAGCGGGAATCTACTTCTTTCATCAAAAGATGATTTAACTTACCAGTCATTTCCATGATAAAATTTTTACAACTGGTTATTGATGAGATGTTGAAGACGAATATTTAAAACAAAATATGGCTTGTTTCATTGTGAATAAAAGTTAAAAGAATACCCTAACTTACTGAAATTTCTTTAAAAGTCTTTTCCATTCCCATTAGCCTAGGTATGGGTCATCTGCTATGACCAATATTAAGACAAAACATAGAAACAATTTAGATACACATTACACTAAGAGTAGTATTATTGTCAATCCAACCTTAATTAGATGGCTAAAAACTTTATTCCTGATATTTGTTCAGACTGTGTATATAGATATCTAAGATGGGGAATCCCTATTTCACTCATAACTTAGCGTACTATTACAGAAGAACAAAAACTGATGAGTGTAATAGCAATTCTTTCTAGTAATCATTTGCATGCTCACCTGTAATAAATATGTCCAATTTTTGTCACTGTTTTTTTTCTATGCTATATTTGCTTTGATGACATCGATTGAAACATAATTATCAGTCTGTGAAACTAATGATAAAAATTGTGGCTTCTATTTTATGTGTGTGTGGTTTTTTTTCCCCATGATCTATCTTTAGTGCATTTTTTAAGTGTAGATTTTCATTGGACTGGATAAAACAATTGAAAATTAGTCCTTCGCCACATAAAGAGAAGCACGGGTGTAAGTATCCACCCAGAGCTAGATGACCTACTGTTATGGAGGCTAAACTGTTACGGAGGCAAAGCCACTTGGGACCATGTTGACACTTGCTTATAGGGCCCCTCCAGTGCAGTGTCTTCCACAGGCTGGGATCTCAGGGTTAAATGTTAATTGTGTGATATAAACGCACGACTATTATGTAAACTACAAATGCCAAACAAATGAATGGTATAAGTTACAAACTGAGAAAAGATCCCTATATAGTCCAGAGGAGACAAGAAAGATAGTTGGGGTTCAAAACCATGTCAGATGAATAAGGTTTGAAAGAAATAGAGCCTTTTTAGCTTTCAAAAGTAAAAGCCTTTAGAATATATTATAACTGTCTTCAAAAAATCTTAAATCTATCATAGCAGAGGTAAAGAGAACTGTAAGACATGGACTGAGAAGATCCAAGGAGTAAAACAGCAACCAAGGGGTAGAAGTGGCAGAGGGGCAGATTTGGATTCAAAAAATAATTTCTCGACATGCCCGACTGTTCAGAAATGCAGAGAGCTGCCTCATGCTGTCATGAGTTCCCTGTCACTGCTACTCTGGTTCGCTAAAAGACTGGATGAGTTTTAGTTAGAGAACGGCAGAGGGGATTCCTGGAGAGTGGGAGAGCTTGCATTTTGTTGAGCTCTTTGTCATTTCTGGAGATTGACTAAGCCCTTTACTCTGTGCTATTTTATTTTAACCTCAGAGAAAATCTCGGAGGTATGTGTTATTGTTCCTGCTTTATAAGTAAGAAAACAGGAGCTCAAAGTAATTAAATAATGTGAACATAGGCATAGACATAGAAGACCAGGGATTCTACTACTAGCCTGGTTGACTCCATGTTCTTAACCAGAACATGGTACTGTCACCAACTCTGAACTCAATGATTCTATATACTCCAAACCTCTGTAATGTGACCAGAAACCTAAAAAGAGAGAAAATATCTCTGAGACCAAAGTGACCCAGTTTGTTGTTTTTTGTTTGTTTTTCAATGTCATAAAGTACCTTTTCGAGTTACTTTTGGAGTTTGGGTCTCTTAATCTCTGAGGACTTCCAAAAGGCAACATGCAAGAGCCCTTGCTTCATTCTCCTTCCCGCCCTCAAGTATCCAGAACTCACATGATGCTCAGGATAGAAAAGACCTCATTTGTACCCTGCAGACATTCTGACTGCACGTGTTAACCCCTTCCCCAGGAGAGCATACAGTAAGAGAGGTGGCTAGAGAAAATAATGTCGTACCCAAAGGAATGAACGGTAGTGGTGGGATTTCTAGCAGAGTGAGGAAGATTCTCTTACTCAGGAAGCCTTTTTGGCACCCCAACCATACCACATAGGGCACCATTAAGCCTCCAGACAAAGCTGGTCCTGCTCTTAAGTAACACCAATATGGGCACCTTTCAGCAGCCATTTTCCTGGGACATCCACAGATTCATTTACTCACGCTTTGGAGTGAGATTTATGAGTCCTCTTAGTAAAGAGAGGTCTGCAAAGTGACTTGAATCAGACAAAGCATCGGTTCTTTGATCCTTGCAGAAAAAGGAAGAGAAGTCCCAAGATCCTGACTCACCATTCAACCCCCTGACCCTGAACAACGCAGCCCAGGCCTGGTCCTAGAACGTGTTGTCGTTCTTCTGCCTGCTTTCTCTACATTGCTTTTGATTTTGCACACCCTGAGTCATCTCTGAAGATTCCACGCGACCAGCTGGGTGGCCACCATCCAGTTCTATGTTGCTCACATTGATGGATGAGTGTCTGCTTAAGTATGTGCTCAGGACACCTGTGTTTCCACCCTAAGGAGGACCAGCCATGACTCTCCACTTCCACTTACCTGTCTTCAGCACTTGGCACGTTGGGTTGTTACCGACAAAGCCTTCCTTTTCTCATAATGGATTTGTCTGGTTGTGTAACTGTATTCATTTATTTCTGACAGCTTATTCAGCTTTGTGTAATCTCCAAACAGATGAATAATTTTCACTTATGCATTTCAATGAGCTTGGGGAACATTCAGGGTTCAGAGGTACAGCTAGAAATATTTCCAAAAAGATGAGTCAAGTGATGTCGGAGGTGACTGGGAAAGAGAAGAAAGGGCCCTGCCACGCCTCTCTGTGAGCCAACGGGCTTGATGTGTGCTTCGGGTCACTATTTCCAGTTTATAAAGGCTTAGCTGTTGAAATGAAATGTCTGCATCTTTGTTCTGCCTCCCACTTTCTCCTCCTTCTCTCCTCCTCCAATTCCCCACCTCCAAGAAGAGCCTTGCCTAATGTTCACAGAGAATCCACTGAGGCTAGCTTTAGTCTATTAGGAGATTCTCTTTCTGGTAGACATTCAGAATCCCCAACACTTACCAACAGTGTAATCGCATCTAAATGGAGATAAATATCCCCTTCCCTGAGGATGTGACTGGAAATGCGTCCAGAGGACCCTTTACCTGTCTTTCTCAGATTCTATTACGTGTCTTATACAAATGTAGGCATTTTCTCAACAGAATCTCATGGTTATAGACGTACTTTAAAGAATTCAAGATTTCTAACATATCCATACACAGACACACACACACACACACAACCCTCCCAATAAACCTCTCATAACTACATCATCCCAGAGTGTGGCCCAAAATAAATTGAGGATTCGCCTGTACAACAGCTTCGAGATGTTTTGAAGGTGTCACTAAACCATTCGGTTAGCCAAACCCATCAATCCCAGGGCTTTAAGAATACAGCAACTACAAGAATCAGGGTGAACAGTTTTTTAATGGATTTTGACTCCAAAGGTGCTGATGAGGGGCAGGGGCAGAAGCACTCCCAGACACAATTATGAGTGCAGCTCTAAAAAACAGCCTAAGTGCAGCCCTTTGCACAGAATGGTGATTCTCCCTTGTGTCATCCAAGTGCTTTGCAGAGCTTTAGCGAAAGTATTTTCAGGGTGAACAAACAGCAGAAACCACACTTGGAACAAGCTAGACAGAGTTCATCTTCCTGTGGGGAACAGGGAATGTCGGCTCTAGGTTCAGGTTGGCTCTCTGATCCTGGCGCCGGGGTGGGATTCTTATAAGAAGCCGTTGCTCCTTAGTGGTGGAAGCAGCTCCAGCCGTAAGTGCCAGTTCAGCCACCTGAAAGGAAGGCTCAAGCTCTCTGGGAGCCAATATGCCCCAAACACTTCCATTTCTATGGCACCAATATGCCCCAAGCACTTCCATTTCTATGGCACCACACATATCTCAAGGGCGCTGTCTTTCCTCTTCCTTATTCTCATCCCACCTCTCTGGTTACCCTTTCTCAGTATCCTCCCTGGACTCCATCTCTTCTGCACAGCATTTTCCTCTTCATACATTTAAAACTTCTCTCTTTGGCCCACTGATCTTCTCAACCTTTACACCCTTTCTAGACGGGCTTGTCCATTTTCTTGGCTTCAGCCCACATGCTGAGGTCTCCCAAGTCCACATCTCCAGGAAACAGCTTGCTCTCAGCACTTCTTTGCTGTTCCAGAACCATCCTAGCCCACTTTTTATTCTGATGTCCTGTTGCTATAGCTCCTGTCAGAATATACCTCCTTCAACCCCTGACCCTAAAATTTTGCCTAATCAAAAAGGCAGCACGGCACAATGAAATGTATGTAGGCCTTGAGGCCAGGCAGGGTTTTCATTGCGGATTCATCATTTAGGACTTCGGTGGCTCTGGGTCAGCTATTTCCACTCTCAGTTTCCTCATTGAGATAATGAGGCTAGTAAGATTAATAGCAAAACTTCAGGGTAGCTATAAGGATTAAATAAGATAATATATGCAAAGTAGTCTGCACAGGGCTTTACTCACAGCTGACACTAAGTAAGTGGTGCCAAAATAATAACAATACAACCACAACAAGAGATAACAATGACAGTGTCCTTCTGCTCCCCACCCTGGGTTGAAAGTGCACTGTCAGCCACTCCCCTGTCCTCTGCAGCCTCCTGCTCTTGTCCCACCTAGGCCCCTTCCCACCCTACCTACCCTTCCACAATTAGAGTAAGTCACTTTCCTACTCCCAAGAAATCCCAACGTGTGGCAGGAAATTCACCGGTAATTAAAAACCTCTGATGTTCAATAGACAACAAACCTATTTTTTCACTGACTTCTTAAAGATCTCATTGCCATAACCACCTCGGCTCTCAGTCGTTTGGGCAGGTTAGTATGGCTGCATTGGCTCATGGGCCCTGTGGATGGCTGGTGAAGCGTGGGGCTTCAAAGGCTCAAATTGACTACAGGTCACAGCAGAGCTGACAAACAACAAGAATGCCCCAATGAGACTTGCATTCTGCCCTGGACTGTGGAGCCAAAAGCTTTTCCATGGGCCTGGTTGTTCACCTAATGGGAACCTCACTGGTGAAGGATTTCCTCTGAAAGTCCTAATTTCTCTTACAAACACAATAGAAATGTCATTTGTGACCTTAAAAAACACGTTTGGGGCCTCATCTTCTCAGTTTGAAGGGGTTTTTATTTCTTAATTTTTAATACCCTTTGGATGAAATAACTTTGCTTTTAACTATTCATCAACTTATCTTTGTCAAGCTCTAAGTAATGTCCCCCAGGTTCCAGAATCCCATGATTTGGTAAACAAAGGCACGTTTAATGCCATCCACGCCTCCACAGATACCACTCAGCCTTTCTCTCCCCCTTATCTTTTCAGTCCATACTCCAAAAAAGCACCGTAGTCCTGATTTAAATAAAGCTCAGCATAACATCAGACAACTGGAGCTCATAGACTTTATACAACATGGTACCAGGCTCTGTAAACATCACCTAAAACAGTACTCCCAAACCTTTTCACATTTTGGTACACATAGAAAATGATACCATGTACATGGCTCCCTGGAAACCCTGGTGGCGTAGTGGTTAAGAGCTACGGTTCCTAACCAAAAGGTTGGCAGTTCGAATCCACCAGGTTCTCCTTGAAAACCCTTTGGGGCAGTTCTGTTCTGTACCATAGGGTCACTATGAGTCAGAATCGACTCGATGGCAGCGGGTTTGGGTGATATGGCTCCCTGGGGTAAACTGATAAAGGTTCTTACAGCAGGAGGTAGCTAAACCATGGCTCTGGGGGTCAGGGGAGGCCAGAATGTGCCTGGCTGTCCCCAAAATAAGGCGATCAATATCAGACACACCTGCAACCCATTTGCAACATCTTAGCCTGCCATGGCATCCCCATTAAGAAGTTCTACCCAAAAGAATGTCTTATTGCCTAAGAGACCAATACAACACTCATTCCGTTAAATAAGACCTTCACTTCAGAAAGTCCCAAGTCTATTTTTCACCTCAGCATTAACTCCTCTGAAATATGTTTCCCATTCAGTAGTCAGTTTTTTGTCAATGCTCAGCGAGGAGGATGACCTGGTGGTCACAGTAAAGAATCAGGAGCCATGTGGAGTCTGAATTTATGATTCAGCGGCCACAGCTTCTGACTCACTCACACGAGGTGACCTGTGGAAAACCACTGGACTTTGACAAGCCCTAATCAGACTAGCTGGAAAATGGCATCAGAATAGGTTTCTACTGGAAACCAAACACTGTGTGAAAATTGAGACTTCCTGTGCAGATAAATTAAAAGAAAGCTGCACAGGAATAAAAAAAAAAAAAAGCATGACAAAAACCATATGTTAAATTTCAGCAGATGCAAGACAGAAAATAACCACAGACTCTAATATCACACAATGGCAGAATCTTGCACACCTATAAACCACCACGGAACTGTGTCAACAAAGCCACCTGGTAACTGTCCTTCCTGCATTATAAGCACTGAGTTATAAAGTTCATGGGCTTTGAGCCAGGCAGACCTGGGGTGGAATCCTGGCTCTGATACATTCTGACTGTGTGATGTTGGTCATTTTACTCCACTTTCTTGAGTCTCAACTGTCTGATCTGCAAAAATGGGGACAAAAGCATTCTCACTATTGCTGGACACTTACATTGCTTCATATTTTTGCTATTATAGACAATATAATAAATTGTATCTTTGCATACTACAGAATTTGAAATTCACTCTTTAAAAGTACATCTACAATGGCAAATGCAGAAACAATGTGAAATGAATTTGTAATTTTATCATATATTTGTCCAATATGTGATAATTGCCAAATTGCACTCCATGAGGCCATAGCGTTGCACTCCCCAACCAGCAATATGTAAGTACCTATTTTACAGTGTGCACGGTCATTTTGAATTAATGACAATCTGATGGGTAAAAATGTAGCTGAGCATAGTTTTCATTTTCATTTGTATTGCTATGAGTGAGGTTCAGCATCATTTTATTTAAGGATAACTTATATCCACTGTGTCTGTGAAATACATGCCCACTTTCTTTCTTGATCCTCCTTTTAAGTCATTTTGTTTTTCTTTTTTTTCTGTTTCTTACAGATGTTTATGTATGAGGGATGCTAAACTTTTGTTTATGATTTGGATTACATTTTTTTCTTTGACACTAGTCTTTTGGCTTTGCTTATGCTATATATCTATATCTATATTCTATATCTATATATCTTTATACCTATATATATATTTTTTTATATATCTAGATATATACTTTTTTTTTTTTTTGCTGTGAGAGGTTTTTGTAATGAAGTTGAACTTCTCAACCTCTTCTGGATTTTGCAACCTCTGAGGAAGGCCATCTCCTTTCATGGGTTATAATTGAATTCTTCCCTGTTTTCTTATAGTATGGTTTGTTTGTTTTCATATTTAATTGTTTGATCCATTTGGAAGGGGTTAAAATATTGATTAACCTTAGATTTTGATAAATTAAATATACACATTCAAATTTCTAGCATACCTACTAGATGAAGAAATAGAATAAATATCTTCTAAGCAATTAGAGGGGAAAAAAAAAAAGAATGAGAAAAGCGGTAGATTGATCAACTTGAAGATGTACATTCTTTTCATATTTTAACACAGCTAAAATTCTCCCACATATGTGAGGACATGGTAATTATTCATGGTGGCATGACAGGGCCACTACAAACCCTCAGTGTTCTGGACAACAAACCACTTAAAGGAAACGAAAACACGAAATATGAGACTTAGTTGTTTTCCAAAAACTTTTCATCAATTAAGAAAGGACCAGGCTCAAGGCTAGCAGAATTGCTATCAAGGTCTTAGAAAAAAATCCTAGAGGCAATAGTGGAGAACCCTTTAAAAATTAATGCATCATTAGCAGTCTTACTGGTTCAAAGAATGGATCCTTAATGTGAAGAAGTTTTAAGAACATCTTAATCAATTTATCTTGCTTATATTTTCCTTTTTAATGCATGCACAAGAGAGGTTGAGATAAAAAAAAACTGTCTAAATTAGTCTAGAAGTACTCTTTCATTAAGTATGGAATTATCATTCTAAGTGATAAACCATTGTATTACAGTTAAATTGGCTGGTTTTCTTTCTTTCTTTCTCTCTTTCTTTCCTAATGATAGAAAAAAAATAATGGTGTACTTACAATCAATAAAATGTTAGGCTCAATGAAATGTAGTAAAAAACCCAAAAGAAGGCAGTAATTAAAGAGAAACATAGAAAATTAAAGGAACATTGAAAAGACCATACAAATCACAAAAAGCAGAATCCAGAAATAAAATGCAAATGAAAAGGCCTATTGCAGGGTATTCTCAATTGGTAAATTTAGGGGTTATGTGCTTGCTACAAGCTTTATATCATCCAATATGTAAGAAATAAGTTCCAAGTTATCCTAACAGACACAGAATGTATAATGACGTGAAAAGTGATATAATTGTGGAAAAGGTTCGGAGGAGAGGATTAGGATTAGAATGTAACCATGTTAATACTGTATGTTACTTGCTGTTTGTATGTTACTGGCTGTTCGTTTATTAATTGTCAGAATCCAGGTAAAATAGGTCATTGTAAATGTAGGGTCTCAAATGTAATTTTCCTGGTAACCATTAAGAAATTATTTCAAAAATATACACAAAAGGTAAGAAGGAAGAACACAAATGAACTAAACACAAGAAAGCAATTTAACACAAATAATGACAAAATTGTAAAAAATGTTGTTGTTTTGTTGTTAGGTACTGTCATGGATTGAATTGTGTCCCCCCAAAATATGTGTGTATTAACTTGCTTAGGCCATGATTCCCAATACTGTGTGGTTGTCCTCCATTTTGTGTTGTAATTTTATGCTAAAGATGATTAGGATGGGATTGTAACACCCTTACTAAGGTCACATCCCTGATCCAATGTAAAGGGAGTTTCCCTGGGATGTGGCCTGCACCACCTTTTATCTTACAAGAGATAAAAGGAGAATGAAGTAAGCAGAGAGTTGGTAACCTCATACCACCAAAAAGGCAGTGCCCGGAGCAGAATGTATCTTTTGGACCTGAGGTTCCTGTGCAGAGAAGCTCCTAGACCAAGGAAAGACTGATGACACAGACCTTCCTCCAGAGCCAACAGAGGAAGCCTTCTCCTGGAGCCGACGCCCTGAATTTGGACTTGTAGTCTACCAGCCTACTAACTGAGAGAATAAATTTCTTTTTGTTAAAGCCATCTGCTTGTGGTATTTCTGTTACAGCAGCAGTAGATGACTAAGACAGGTGCCAATGAGTCGGTTTTGACTCCTGAGGACCCTGTGTACAACAGAACAAAACACTGCCCAGTCCTGTGCCATCCTCACAATGGTTATTATGCTTAAGCCCATTGCAGCAGCCACTATGTCAATCCAGTTTCCTCTTTTTCAAGGACCCTCTCCTTTACCAAGCATGATATCCTTCTTCAGGGACTGGTCCTTCCTGATGGCATGTCCAAAGCACGTGAGACAAAGTCTTGCCATACTCGCGTCTAATGAGCATCCCGGCTATACCTCTTCCAAGACAGATGTGTTCGTTCTTCTGGCAGTCCATGGTATATTCAATATTCTATGCCAACAGTATAATTCAAAGGCATCAATTCTTCTTCAGTCCTTCTTATTCATTGTCCAGCTTTCATATGCATATGAGATGGTTTGAAAACACCATGGCTTGGGCCAAGTGCACCTTTGTCCTTAATGTGACAGCTTTGCTTTTTAACACTTTAAAGAGATCTTTTGAAGCAGATTTGCCCAGTGCTATGCTTCATTTGATTTCTTGACTGCTGCTTCCATGGGTGTTGATTGTGGATTTAAGTAAAATGAAATCCTTGGCAACTTCAGTTTTTTCTCTCTTTATCATGATGTTGCTTATTGGTCCAATTGTGAGGATTTTTGTTTTCTTTATGTTGAGGTATAATCCATACTGAAGGCTGTGGTCTTTGATCTTCACCAGTAAATGCTTCAAGCATTCTTTACTTTGCGCAAGCAATGTTGTGTCATCTGCATATCTCAGGTTTTTAATGACTCCTCCTCCAATCCTGATGCCATGTCTTCTTCATATAGTCCAGCTTTTTGGATTATTTGCTCAGCATACAGATTGAATAAGTATTCTGAAAAGATATAACCCTGACACACACATTTCTTGACTTTAAACCATGCAGTATCCTCTTGTGTTCAAACAACTGCCTCTTGGTTGACGTACTGGTTCCTCATGAGCACAATTAAGTGTTCTGGAATTCCCATTCTTCACAATGTCATCCATAATTTGTTATGATCTACACAGTTGAATGTCTTTGCATAGACAATAAAACACAGGTAAACATCTTTCTGGTATTCTCTGCTTTCAGCCAAGATCCATCTGATACTAGCAATGATATATCCCTTGTTTCATATCCTCTTCTGAATCCAGCTTAAATTTCTGGCAGTTCCCTGTCAATGTACTGCTCAACTGCTTTTAAGTGATCTTCAGCAAAATTTTACTTGTGTGTGATATTAATGATATTGTTCAATAATTTCCGTATTCTCTTGGATCACCTTTCTTTGGAATGGGTATAATACGGGTATCTTCCAATTGGTAAGAAAGAGAAATAAGAGGTATCCTAATTGGAAAGGAAAGAGCGAAACTATATTTGCAAATGACATAATCCTACATAGAGAAAGCCCACAGAATGCCAAGGAAAGCTTCTAGAACGCATAGAAGTTTTCAGCAAAGTCGAAGGGTACGAGATCAACACACAAAAATCAGTTGGGCTTCTATACACTAACAAGGAGAATTCTGAAAAGGAAATCAAGAAAACAATTCCATTTACAATGGCACCTTAAAGAATAAAATACTTAGAAATAAACCTAACCAGGGATGTAAAAGACTTACACAGTGTGAACTATAAAACACTGCTGCAAGAGACTAAAACAGACCTAAATAAATGAAAAGGTAGTCCATGCTCATGGATTGGAAGATTTAATATTGAGAAGATATCAATACTACCAAAGCAATCTACAGATCCACTGCAATCTCAATCAAAATTTCAACAGCATTTTTTACAGAAATGGAAAAACTAATTCTCAACTTTATATGGAAAGACAAGAGGATCTAAACAGCCAAAGTAATTTTGAAGAACAAAGTGGGAGGCCTCATACCTCCCAATTTCAGCTTCAGGAATCAAAACAGCCTGGTGCTGGCTTAATGATAGACACGTAGATGTGTGGAATAAAATTTAGACCCCAGAAATAAAATCATGCATCTATGATCAACTGATTTTCAACAACGGAGCTAAGTTGATTCAATGGGAAAGGAACAACCTCTTCAACAAAGAGTGCTAGAAAAATCTAATTTCTTTATGTGGAAAAATGAAACAAGATCCGTACCTCACGCCTTACATAAAAACTAATTAAAAAGGATGAAGTACCTAAATGTTAAAATTAAAACCATAAAGTTCTTGGAAGAACATATAAGGGCAAAACTATGGGACCTAGTTCTTTTAATGATAGATTATCAAATACAACAACAAATTCAGGAACAATAGAAGACAAAATAGATAATTGGGACCTTATAAAAATTAAATACTTATGTTCACCAAAGGACTTTATCAAAAGAGTAAAAAAATCTTTGAGAACAATATATTTGATAAAGATTTAATGATCCAAAATATATATAAAACTGCTACAACTTAACAAAGAAATAAATAACCCAATCAAAAAGTGGACAAATGATGTGAAAAGATATTTCATCCAAGGGGATATGCAAGTAGCCAGCAAAAACATGTAAAAGATACTGAGTGTCATTAGTTATTAGAGAAATGCAAATCAAAACTACAATGAGATACCACCTCACCCCTACTAGAATGGCAATGATCAAAAACACAAAGAAAATAACAAATGTTGGCAAGATGTGAGCCAATCGGAACTCTTATCCATTCCTGCTGGGAATGTAAAATGGTTTAACCTTTCTGGAAAACAGTATGGTGATTCCTCAAAAAAATCAAAAATACAGTTATCATATGATCTCCAGCAATTCTACTCCAGGTATATGCCCTAACCACCTAAAAGTAACAACACAAAGAGATATATGTATACCTATGTTCATAGCAGCACTATTCACAATAGCAAAAAGGTAGGAACAATCTAAAAACCCATCAACAAATGAATGATAAACAAATTGTGATACATTCCTAGAATGAAATACTACACACCCATCAAGAAAAACAAAGTCCTGATGCATGCTACAACATGGATGAACCTCAATCAAATGCATTATGCTGAGTGAAATAAGTCAATCACAAAAGGACAAATATCATATGACCTCATTAATACAAAATGACAAGAATAGGTAAATATATAGAGACGAATGATAATAAAGGACCCCTGGTGGAACAATGGTTAAAGCACTCAGCTGCTAACTGAAAAGCCAGCAATTTGAACCTGTCAACCACTCTGTCGGAGAAAGATGTGGCAATCCGCTTCCACAAAGATTTGAAAACCCTATGGGGTAGTTATACTCTGTCCTATAGGGTCAAAGTGAGTTGGAATTGACTTGTCAGCAGTAGGTTTGGTTTTTGGCTTAATGGTAATAAGTGGTTGCCTGGGGTGGGAGGCAGGAGTGAGAGAGGGAATCATTCTCTGGAAAGTTGTGAGTTTGCCTATGGTGATGGGAAACTTGGCATTGATAAGGGTAATGGTTATACAACTTTACTAATGTAACTGATACTACTAAGTTATACACCAGAAAAAAGGCAGAATGGAAAATGTTGTGTTATATAAAATTTTACAACAACAGCAGCAACTTAAAAAAAAAGAGAGAGAGAGAGGCTGTGGTTTCTGATACTACTTAGGAAGAACGAAACACCTCATGGGATTAGTTCTCTTGGTCTGAAGGCTCAGGGTCATGGCCAATTAGCCTAACACTGTTTTTCTAGCTTCTGGTCTATCCCTCAGTTCAGTTGAGTAGTGTCTGGGGTCTTAAAACCTTGCAAGCTGCAGCTCAAGATACAGTAATTGGTCTCTATTCACCTGGAGCAGCAGAGAAAGAAGGAGAACTGGGAATCAGAGAAGGAACTAGAATACATGTCTAGTTGTCACCATGAACTGCTGCCTTCTTTGCCATGAGACCAGAAGAATTAGATGGTGCCCAGCTACCATTCTGAACATTTTGATCAAGGACTCAATAGATGAATCCTGATCAAAGAGGGAATGTGGAACAAAGATTAAAATTTCTTATAGAATTCAGACTTACTGGATCCATTGATGCTGGAGAAATCCCCAAATCTGTTACCCTGAGAAAATTTTTGAACCTTGAGCCAAAACTATCCCCTGAAGTCATCCTGAAACTAAATAAAACAGTTTAGCTGAACTAGCAAAAAATGTTAGCTTTGAGCATTGCACTCTTTTAAACAATGATCTATATGAGATCAAATTGACAACATTCTCTAAGGCATAGATGAGAAGTTTAAGGGATGTTGAGTTTAATTCAGTGGTGGTGAAATAACGTGGGCAGCGAGAGTGAGAATGGTGATAATGTGAAGACTGTAACCAATGTCATTGAACTATACATGTAGAAATTGCTGAATGGTTATATCATCTGCTGTGTATATTTTTACCAAAAAAAAAAATTTAAATTCATAGAACATGAAACAAAGCCATCGTTGGTTCCTTAAAAAGCCTGATGAAGTTGATAAACTTCTGGTAAAGCTGACTGAGGTTTTAGCCTCTTGTAGGTTACACCATCCAGAACACGCAACCTCCTCAGTTGCCACAGCAAGGGAAGGGAGACACTGGATGCTTACACATGAGTTTTTGTTTGTTTGTTTGTTTGCCTCAGCCTGGAGGTGACATGTATTCACGTTTACTCACATTTTACTGACCAGAACTTGTCACGTGGTCGTACCTAACTTTAGAAGGGATGGAGATATAGGGGAGCGAATGGAATATTTGTTGAGCTGTGGATGGTGCAAATGGCTGAGCACTCGATTACTAACCAAAATGTTGGCAGTTCAAACCCACTGAGAGGCAACTCGGAAGAAAGGCCTGACAAATTGCTTTTGAAATGTCAGAGCCTTGAAAACCCCATGGAGTGCAATTCTACTCTGCATCACATGGAGCTGCCATGAGTCAGAATCAATTCAATGACGATTTTTTTTGTTTTTTTTTAAACTGTCTTCTTTAGAACCCAACTACTATAGCATAACCAAAAAAAAAAAAAAAAAAAAACCGAACCCGTTGCCCTCGGGTTGATTACAACTCATAGCAACCTTATATCACAAAAAAAAAAAAAGAGATGTTAAAATTAAAGACTTCACCCAAACATTGTGGGACCCGGCTTTTGGGGTTTTTGTTTGTTTGTTTTGCCTTTTATTTGTTTTGGTATAGTCTCAATTCAGTGGTGTATAAGTAACAAATAGTTGTATTTTCCTCTTGTCACTAATTTCAACTTCCATCACTTGACCACATCTGAGGCATATCCCTTAGCTTTGCCATCTCTCTCAGTTATTAGTAGCTCAGTCCCATCCAGGCTGGTGTAAAACTGCACTCTGATATCTGGCACACATTTTGTTCCTTCCCTTCCCCGGTTGCAGGTCAGACTGGAGTAGCAGGAGCAAGGCTGGCTTTCTCTTTCCCACAACTTTGACACTCGGGAGTGGAAGATAGCCTGGTCGGCTTCTGGAATGCTCGTCCCTCGCTTTCCCTAGAGTAAATTGGGGAAAGGAGTAGGAAAGGGGTAATCTGCATGGTCCACCATCACAGTCAGCATTATACTCAGTAACGCTCTACATTAAGCATGCCTTGTTTCATCCTTGGGGTCCCTCCAGGAACCTTTTAACAGACCATTATTGTAGTCTCATCCCTAAGGGTTTTGGTTTCTTCTGTCAATAACCCTGACTATTCAGTGATACCCTCTGTGTTGCCGGGAGAGAGCGAGACAGGGTACCATTGCAATTTCCACAAAGACAACGACACTGACCCAGGTATCTCTCCTCCCTGTCCCTGTCCAGACCTCTGCTTATGAAGTCTGAGGGTAGAGTGAGTACGGATGGAGGGCAGAAGGGGTAGAGAAGAGTCTTGCCAAGTCTCGGTAAGCTCTGGCCAGAGAGGGAACAGTGAATGGGCAGGGGTCTGGCTCCATTTGCTGAAAGCTGTCTCTAGAATGCAGAGTCCTGGATGACTACTGATTTCTGGTATGGGCCTTACTGTCCATTACTGAGTCATAAATAAAGTCCCTCTCACCCTCCTATTCTTGCACCCAGGAGCCAGAGCGTAGAGTCATCTCTCTTCCAAGAGCTAAGTCTAAAAAGTCATGCTTCCTGCCATGTGGAAAAGCTGATCTGTAGCGGGAGAGCAGGGCCAGCTTTTTGGGCACACAACCTGTGTAATCACACAGGGCCCCATGCTCCAACATGGGGCCACAGTGCTCTGTGGTCACTGTCATGCAATTCCTTATGAATGTATCTTTGAGTGAGTGTTTCATAAGTGGAGTCTGATGGTACAATAGAGCGTGCACAGAGGGTTGGAGCCCCTCCCGCCATCTCCCTGCCTCCCCAGAATGAGTTCTTGGCTGTTCACTCCCCATTCATGGACCAACGCCACCATCCTCCCCAAGCTGGATGTGGGAAGGGCCAGAGCACACACATCCTAAATCATAGGGTGGGACCTTGGGCACCAGTGAGGTTTTGCACTTGTCCTGTGAGTATCCTCGTGCCCAAGGGAGCACAGAATTAAATAGCAAATAAAAAACATCATGCCAGGCTGAGAAAAAAACCACAAAAGAAAAGGAAAAGCCTTTTTCTGCTTTTTGAAAAGGGGACTCCACATTTGCATTTTGCAACAGGCCCCACCAATTAGGTAGCCAGCTTTGTGGGGGAGACTAATGAAGGCAACTTACTGAGAGACGGAAAAGCAAAGAACGGAGAGAAGAAGCACTGAAAGCTTTGAAGCCCCTTGTTCCACCTGTTCCTGCAGTCCTAGCACATTCTAGATGTGGCTTCTCTGAGACATACCAGTATCCTCATAACACAATCACTGGTTTATTTAAGAAATTTTGAATTAGTTGCTGCATCACCTATAACCAAAAGAATCCTAGTTATTAATAGCATGGTTGCACCTTATATACATTTGAATTCTCAAAATTTGAAATAGTGTGAAATAAAAAAAATTATTAAAAATTAACTTTGTACATGAATTTTGAAATAATGCCAATGCCCCCAATGTTTTAAAAATCCCTCTGGGCTCCCATCATTTTGAAGTTATCTGGCTGAATGAGTTATAAACTATGTTTCACATTAAGATCACATGTTCTAACCGTCTTAGCTATTGGAACCATCTTTTCACAATATCCCACAAATTATGTTGTCATATTTGTGTTCACCACTTGTGTGGGTTATTTAACATTTACTATTATTATAATTTCAAATCTTTTTATATCCTATAGCAACATCATCCAAGCATTCATTAAGTGGTAATTGTGCCAGCAGCAAGCATACTTTGGAACAGAAATGAGATGTGATGGCACTCTACAAAGACAATCAAACCATTGCCACTCTATGCTGCTCTTTTAATGAAGCAGGCAGCACTCTGAGATGATGACAGACAATGCTAGAAAAATTAGAAACAGCATTGAAGCAATTGCACCTTTAAATTGACAGAAAATATTGGTATCAAACCAAGGATGATGGAAATTTTGCTGCTGACTTGGCTACACAGAAATGTCATGTAATGTGTCCCAAACTCCACGAGTCGAACAGTACGCACTTCAAGAATGCGCTCACTCAACTTCATACATTTTAATAATTTTAGTTATCAAAGAGTAATTTATAGGAAAAGTAGTCTTGAATTATGTAAGATTTGAATTAGGCCAGGTCTTCAGAAATGTGCCCCTCACATACAATGCGGCCACTCTGCTCCGCCTCTTTCTTGGCTTGGAAACCAAAGCCCAAAACCATGCCAGGAGAGTGTGTCTAGGACAGGCCCTCCCCGTTTCTTGGCTTGTCATCAAAGCCAGTCAAAGGGCAGCCCCTCATCACCAGCCTCACAAAGGCAAAGCTGAGAAAACATCCTTCTAGGAGCTGAGCGGTGGCCAGCACGCATTCCCCCAGCTCCGACAAGCACAGTGGACAGGAGAATCGGCTCTCAACAGTCTCATCCCCACTGAGGATGCCACATCCAGGTCTGAGGCAAGGCCTGCCTGGCAAGGTCCCCCTGTTTTCCCTCCTTGTCATGTGAAAGCTGCAGTTTCATCACATGAAAGCCTCTTGGGAGAAACACATTTTTCCCCCTACAATGAGCAGATGCCACACAGATTTGGTACGTCATTTGTAAAAGATTTCAAAGTTTATTTGTCTATTCCAAGGAGAATACTGGAATCTCCAACTGCATCTTAATGTAATTGTTTCCATGCAGCATAGGAAGTTTTGGCAGCAACAGAGATCACCTCTGATGTACAATTAGATGACTGAGAAGCTGCATCTGCATTAGGGCCACTACCCCTCAAGTCTTCATACTTCTGTAGTTGTTTTTGCTAGCTGCTGTGGAGTTGGCCTCCAACTCATTGGAGACGCCATGCGCAATGGGACAAAATGCTGCCCAGTCCTATGCCATCCCCATAATCAGCTGGGGATCAGATCATTTTGATCGATAGAGTTTTCATTGGCTGATTTTTGGAAGTATAGATCACCAAGACTTTCTTCCTAGTCTGTCTTAGTCTGGAAGCACCGCTGAAACCTGCTCAGTATCATAGCAACAGGTAAGCCTCCGCTGACATTCAGGTGGCGGCTGCGCATGAAGTGCCTTGGCCAGGAATCAAACCAACATCTCCTGCGTGCAAGGGAAGAATTCTCCCACTGAACCACACCCAATTCAACGAATGTTTACTGATTGTCATGTGCAAAGCAGGGGCTCAACCCTGTAGAGGAAGCCGATGGTCCTTCACTGTGGCTTACATACTTTCGTGGCCGTAGAATTCTATCCTCAAATAACTCTTTGCACAATCATACAGAGATTGCTATATAAAATACCACTAGTAGAACTGTGTTGCTGAAATGAAAGGGGTAAGTTCCAGCAACCTGTTCACTGACCCCCAAGCTTTACCATGGAATCAGGACTTTCAAAGGACCCCTCAGACTTCATAAGAACAGTGTGCAAATCCAGAGATCATAAATCTCAAATAATTCCTAAAAGATGCAAAACCGTGGTAAGCTTAACAAAAATAAAGTGCTCCAAAAGAATTGAAGTAAAGATACATTAACTAATAAAATTAATGTCTGAGAAACTTAAGCGAAATTGTTCAAAGTTGAATTGTTCAGCTTTGGGAACAGTAAGAGACCCTCACCCAACCCCCCATTAAGGTAAGTCAGCTGAAGGAGAGCTACCAGGAGTACACAAAGGAATTCTCTGCCTTCTCTTTTTGTCCAGGGCCCTCATGAGGAAGTTTGCACCATGGGTGCCTTGTCTTTCTCAGGGAAGTAAAAAGGCAGTGGACAAATATTCTTTCATTCTTCCCAGCATCCCTTCCTTCTCCTAAACTCTGAGCTCTATCCTGCTACCCCTTTTCCTGTTCATCTACACTCACTCCGAGGTAAGTTTATCCTAGATCATGGTTTTAGTTATAATCTACATGCTAATAGAAATAGTAAATATAACAACTGTAAAACAAGAACCCTTGATTGTCTCCCCCTCTGCCCCTCCCATCTTTCTCTTCTTGTTAAAGGACCAAATTACTCAAATCATAAACCTGATTGTCATCCTTGACTACTTTCCTCACATCCAATCCATAGCCAACCCTGCCTACCCTGTCCAATCATATCCTGAACACACCCGTCATTCTCACTCTAGCCCTTGTGCCATCGTCTCTCGCCTGGACACTGCCATAGCCTCCTGACTCCTCTCCGGCTTCCACTTTTGCCTCCGTGCAGTTTATTCTCCTTATGGCAGCCAGAGTGCTTTTTGTAAAATATCTGAAAGCACTCTGGCTTACTCCCCTTCTAAAAACCAGCAAATTCTCATCATGGCCATAGCTCCCTGCCAACCTCGTTGCATACCACTCTCTTTCACCCTTAGTGAGTGCCCACCACACCTTCTGTCTCTTTTTCTTAAACACATGGAGCTCTTTGCTTCATTAAGGCCACTGCACAAGCTGGTCCAATGCCTGGAATGTTTGTCCCACATGTCTGTGCACGGCTAAAAGGGGCGGATCGACCAGTAAGCTAGAGACGCACAGGCTTACTTGTGTGTACTTACTAACCTGTAGTACACAATTTCACGTGGGTTTCACCACATCTTTGCTGCGGTGAAAAACAGGTGAAATTGTGCACTACAGATTAGTCAGTAAGTACAGGTAAGCCCAAACGTACCTTGCTTATTGGGCAATCCATCCCTGATGGCTGAGTCCCCCAGGGCAGGTAGATCTCAGTTTCAAGGTGGCCTACTTGGAGATGGCTTCTCTAATCCATCCCTGAGTCACTCCCCTATACGTCATTTTGTTTTATTTTAAACATAGCATTTACCACATAATTTATTTTCTTTTATAAAAAATAAATAAATAAATAATTTTTATTATTTTTTTTATTTTCTTTTATTTGTGTATGGTGCGTGTCCCTTTGCTATTAACTAGAAGGTACACTCCATGAAGACAGAGAACTCTTCCCTCTTGCTTGTTGCTATAACCCCAAGGCTTAGAACGGTACTGGGCCCGTAATAGACAATCAGTAAATATTCACTGAGTGAATAGGTGAATGAATGGTAAAATGCTTACCTCTCCTTTGGAGAATGCTTTGTCTCCTAGTCCTTGCAGTTAGGGTGAAACTGCCAATCAGAGTAACCGCCAGCCCTGGCTACAGTGATGGCCCAAGGTCTGGGCATGTGAACCCAACAGGGCAAATTAGAGTTCCCTGGAGAATTGTGTACATGGATGCTGACAGAAAGATACTTCTTTCCTCTGTGCTGAGATGTGAGCCTAGAACCATCTAAGGCCATATCCTTCTCCCCAGTCTGTCGAGGGAAAGCAACAATAATGGCAAGGGTAAGCCTGGCTCAGTGCTTACTGTATGCCTGGCACTGCCTGAAGAGTTTCACATACATTAGCCAGTGTAAGTTTCCCAACTACCCCATGAGAGGGGTCCCATTATTATCACAATATTTCTCTAGATGATAAAACTGAAGCCCAGAGAGGCTACTTAACTTGCTTAATGTCACATAGCAGTCTGAGTCCAGAACTATGCTCTTAACCACTGTGTTCTACTGCCTCTTGACATAAGAATTATGATGCAGTGTAGATATGGAAAAGAGGGCACTGGTGGCTATATTGGTCCCCAGATTCAGTTGAGCCTATGACCTCTTCCACCCCTGGATTTCCCGGGCACAGGCATGAATAGATTCTCATGGGTTTCTGTCACTTGCAACCGAAGAGGTCCTGACAAATACAGACAATATTGCAGAAGGAGCTAGCGTATTACAGAAGCAGTACAAAAGTGGATACAGGCCTTTGTGTTTGCATCTGTTTTTGCAAAGAGAAATTAAACTTTTGTTTTCAAATTGGAAAATCACCCGAATTTTCGCTGAATCAAATAAGAATTGAATAGTTACTATATACTCTGCCCAGTCCTAGTTTCCATAAGGCATGTGGAGATATTTAAGATGTAATGTTGGGTATACTTCCAGGATACCATGTGTTTGAATCTCCTCCTCTCCCAACTTCCTTCTGAAATGATACAATCAGTACTATGAGGAAAAGACTATATGGAATGGCAACCAGACACCAGCCTGAAGCCTCAGGCACTATGTAAGGAGCTATGTGGTGTGAGTAGAGAGAGGACATCAGGGAAATACCTTCCTGACCACCATCCACTACCCAGGTAGAATGCTGTACCATAGAGTAGGTGAAATGTCCCACTGTTTCTGCCCCATCTTGGTCTCCAGACCCTCAAATGTCTCTAAATCAGAGCAAGCCCTGGAGATATACAGAGGCTCCCCAGTACTGGCACGGAGAAGGGCTCCTCTATCTCTGCCCACCCAGGATGCCCTCCCAGCCTATTGTGTAAAGCAGAGACTGGACCCAGGAGGTACTAATCAGCTGGAGAGGGAATTGCTAAAGCAGCCAGCTTTAGGCTTCCGAACCAACAGACTCAAGATTATTCCTGAGTGCAAGTGAAATTCCCCCACCAAAGACCATTTCTCTCTGTCTTCAGCTCAGCACTCTCTCATATCAATTATTGGAACTCTAAGCTAACAATGAAAAGCTCCAATAAATTCATTTTTTTCTAGGACTGAATGAAACAATGGCTCCCATCAGAGAAAAAATTCCAGACATATGAAAACATTAAGCAGTTTGAAAGGGAAGACCCATTCGATCAAAGTAAGAGTAACTTCAAACTACACCCACCTCCTCTGCTCAAAATACAAAGCAATTGCAGAGGAAACACAAAAGAGAAATAAAAAGGCAAAATCAGTATCAAAGCCAAGCTACACACCTCAGTGGACTAGAAAGTGAACAGAAGCACAAAGTGACAAGCTGTCTGAAGCTCTGGGCCTGGGGGTGTGAGTATGGAAGCAGATAGAGGTGTAATGATGGGATTTATAGCCTGGCTGTCTGCTTAAAGTCAGGGCTGGGGCAAGATTCCACACCACCCTCTTCCCCGTCCATGTTCATACTGATACCCCCAACTACCTGGGACTTCTCTTTCATAGGAGCCATGACCTAAGAAAGCTGTAGAACAAAGATAGAGCCTCATGACTAGGAGAAGAACCGAACTCCCCACAGGCTTGGTGACCAGGTCTGCAATGCCCCTAATGTCACTGTGGAGCAGAAACCCTAAACTCACATTAGACCTGGTTCTGAACTGGGTGACAGGGACCTGGGTGGAGGCAACTAAAAACCACTGGATAAGGAGGTGTGAGCACAGAAGGAGAGAGAAAGAAATAATATACAAAAACATCACACATAAAATGAGACTGCAAATCCACATTTCAAAACACAGAAAGAAATCCAAAGCTCAGAAAGACAGGCAATAATATCAGGAGACGAATTCACATCAGAAGAAAATAATTTCATTGGATAGTATTTAAATTGATTTCAAAATAATTGTGCTTAGAATATTCAAAGAGAGAAGTGAAGAAATGACACCCATTTTTAAAAATGCCAGAAATTATGAAACAAAAGCAGAAGTAACACAAGAATAGGCCCAGGGAGCTTGAGCCAAGTTATCAATGATGAAAATATTCGCCAGAAGAAGGCAGCAAATAACGTTATATGAGAAAGTTGTAACATATACTCGGTCACAAAGACTTAAGAAAGCACAATATATACAGTAGCTCAGTTTGGCTGAGTGTTGAATGCAGGGAGCTCAGGGAGAAGGGATCAGACCTAAGCATGGACAGGTATATGGCAACACTTCATTGACAATTCCAAATCTACTCAGTGATGTCCAGCTGTGCCACACCCACTTCACCATGGAGGTGGTTTTAGTTTTTTGAATGCTCCCTTGGATGTCCCACCCCCAAGACCATTTTGTAACTGTTTTTGGGTGTGGTAGAGTCAATTCTGACTCACAGTGACACCATGTGACAGAGCAGAACTGCCCCATACAGTTTCATTGGCTGTAATCTTTAAGGGACCAGATCAATAGGTCTTTCTACCAAGGCACCACTGGGTGCGTTCGAACTGCCAGCCTTTTGGTGAGCAGCCGAATGCTCAACTGTTGCATCACCAGGGCTCCTTTATCTAAAACCAACCAGGCAAAGAGAAGCTGAGACCTCTTGGCAAATGTTCTTGATGGCAGATTGGCACTAACATCTTCTGGCCAGCTGAGCTTTCCATCGTGACCACCTCTAGACAGCATCCTCCTTCACACTGGGGAACTCCCTGTGTCAGATATCAAGGGGTGCACTGCAGTGGTTGTTCCCAAGCTGCTAAGGAAACTATTTTCTGGAGGACATGTTCTAGTCTGCTTGAGCAGAAGCTAGTCTCAGGACCTCGGGTTCAAGGGAATATGGATTTTTCCACCTCATGCTTCACTTTTAATATTTGTAGCAACAGAAACAAGTAAGAAAGTTAATTATATTGTGTCTATGAATGAATGTATAAATATACGTGTCAGTGTGTCTATCTGAACGACATGTGTATAAATGCCACTTTTCTTAATATATGCACTTAATATTTGCCAAAATCTCTTCCAATGTTAGAGAGATTTCTATTATCTTATTTATTAAAAACATGGATTACTATGAATTAGGACAATTTTTTCACATTAGAGATGCTTAATCAATAATTTTAAAGATAATTGGTTTTGGTTGCTACCATTTTAGGATACTAAATGGATGCCATTGAGTGTCCTCAACACCTGCCTGAATAATCAGGTGTATGTGGGTTGTTCTGCCACTTTAAGACCTAGTTTCAGTTTCTCTTACTCACTGAAGACTTCCCCTTGGCCCAGCTGCAGGCCTATCACACAGACTGACCCCTAGAAGCCCCTCCCTCCCCCCAAAAAAACCAATCTCACAGCCATCGAGTCAATTCTGACTCATCATAGCGAACCTACAGGACAGAGCAGAACTGCCCCATAGAGTTTCCAAGTAGTGCCTGGTGGATTTGAAACACTGACCTTTTGGTTAGCAGCCATAGCTCTTAACCACTATGCCACCAGGGTTTCTCCTAGGAGCGCAGCTCCCCCTAATGGTCAGGCCCTTTCCACAGAGTGCCTTGCAGACATAGCACTCAGCATCTGTGTATCTCTTCTCTTCCTAACTAGATTGCAAAATCCTTGAGGCAAGTGTATCTTTTTCAAAGAAGAAAATAGCTTTAATTTTGCTCTGGCACATTTTTTCTGAATACCAAAGGAATAATCCTCACTGAGAAACAGTTAAAAAACATGTTCCATTTTATTGCCCAGAGATAACTCTGTAAGATTTTAGTAATATCTTTTTCAGCCTATTTTATGTGCTTGTGTATTTTCCTTTTCCAAAAATATGATCATACCATACATAACATTTTATAGTTTCCTTTTTTACTTAAAGCGATAGCATAGGTATTTTTACCAGTCAATGGAGCTCTACATCACCCTAGATATTATTATCATCTTCATTTTACTGATCAGAAGCTGAGGCTCAGGAAGGTAAATCTCTCTGCCCAAATCCACACGGTTACTGAGAGGCAGAGCTAGAATTTGAACCTAGATCTCCTAGTGCTGAGATCAATACACTTTCTACTTCTACAAAGTCACTACATTAATTTAAAAAAAAAAAAAAAAGGCCAAGCGTGTCATCAGTACCACAGACCAGGGAATTGGTCTAGACAAGGTCTTCAGGATGTCCATGATTTTGTCAGAACACAAATGTTTAAAAGTCAGTGTGATTGTTTGATAGTTTACTGGAACATTAGGTAAGCTTTTCACTGTTCAAGCTGCTAAGAGACAAAGGGGTTCAAGATCTGGGAAGAGGAAGTGGAGACCTTTCTAAGCCAAGCTTGGATTTAATTTTGTGAGTGAAGCTTCTCCTGTCATTTTGAGGGAAAGAAAAAAGCACACGTGCTATGGTGTGAGGGGAGCAGTGCGGAATGGACCCAGAGCCAGCATCATTCATTTCCCTTGTTCCAGCACCAGTAATCATGGAGACAAGTCCTTCTAGAAGGCTGATTTTCAAGCAGGGAGAAGCAGCTTTGGGGGTTTAGAGGAGGCAGGGTATGAGGCTGATATAACAAAAGCTAAGCTTAACAAGTGAAGGTACCTGTCTATATAGCCTGACATGAGAGATGCCAGGAAAGGATCTTAACCCCAGAATCCAGCATCAGCCTTTAATAAATTCTTCTTTAGAATGAAGAACACCAAAGACATGGAAAATATGAACCCAAGAGAAAGAAAGGGCCACATAAACCAGAGACTCCATTGACCATCTAGCGGAAGAACTAGATGTTACCTGGCTACCACCAGTGACTGCCCTGAAAGGGAACATAACAGAGAATCCCTGATGGAGCAGGAGAAAAGTGGGATGCAGACCTCAAATTCTCATAAAAAGACCAGACTTAACGGTCTGACTGAGACTGGAGGGACCCCAGATGTCACGGCCACAAGACTCTTTGTTAGCCCAAAACTGAAACCATTCTCAAAGCCAACTCTTCAGACAAAGATCAGACTGAACTATAAGACATAAAAAGATACTGGTGAGTAGTGTGCTTCTTAGCTCAAGTAGACACATGAGACTCCGTGGGCAGCTCCTGTCTGGAGACAAGATGAGAAGGCACAGAGGGACAGGAGCTGGTTGAATGGACACAGGAACCACAGGGTGGAGAGAGGGAGTGTGCTGTCACATTGTAGGGAGTGCAATTAGAGTCACATAACAATGTGTATACATAAGTTTCTGCATGAGAAACTGACTTGAATTGTAAACTTTTACTGAAAGCACAATAAAAAAAAGAAATTTTCCTTTAATCTCTCAACCTGATACTCAAAAGCAATAAAATAGTATATAATTATTATTTTTTTTTATTATTGTCAATAGCATTTGGTAAGTGCTTTTTGTGTGCTAAGAACTTTACATAAATTACATCATTCCATTCTCAAAACAACCAAAAACCAAACCAAACCCAGTGCCGTCGAGTCGATTCCGACTCCTAGCGACCCTATAGGACAGAGTAGAACTGCCCCATAGAGTTTCCAAGGAGCACCTGCCAGATTTGAACTGCCAACCCTTTGGTTAGCAGCTGTAGCACTTAACCACTACGCCACCAGGGTTTCCAAAACAACCAAAGAGGTAAGAATTATTTTTATTCCCATTTTACGAAAGAGGCAACCAAGGCTCATTAAGATATACCTAAGGTCACACACATACCTGGTGTCTAGAATTAGTAGCAGCACTTTTTGCTTGTTTTATTGTTATTATTTGAGGGGGAACCTCACTCCCACCATCCTAGCCTTGAATTGTTCTTTCTGTTTCCCCCTATTAGAGAAGACATGCAAACTCATTCTCTCTGACTTCTCTGAAGGCATTGCGCCCAGTTCATCAGCTATGAGACACCAGAACCTAGATGTTGTGATTATCTCACAGATTGGCTTTTGTGCCAGGAAATTCACGTGCCATTGAAGACTCTAATTCAGGATCTCTGGCCTGCTTCCTTAGGACTTTCCATGCAGGGACCCTAAAACATGTTTAAAAGGTTGTTATTCATGGTATTATTCAAAGTATTTGTTAAAATTAAAATTCCAGAGCTAGAAGTGCTATTAAAAATCATGTAGTCCAACCCTTTTAATTAACAAATAAGGAAGCTGAGCTCCAGCCTTCTTCCTCACTTAGAGTGTCAGCGGCTGTGCTTATAATGTATTACATCCCTGTAAGAATAAGATTCAGAGAAATAATCTAAATTTTACCCTAGTCTGCCAAATTTTCATCATTCATCACTGGAGGAGTGAATATTATATCTGGCAAAAAGCTCTTTGACTCTGTTTTCACAAAACAAAACAAAAAAATTAACTAATCCCATGTGTTCCTTTTCTAGAAGAAGAAATAAAAAAATCCTGAGATCTTTAAGGAGAAGAACAACTGTGAGTTTTTAGTAAGCAGGAACAGCCCAGAAGTAGGCTGGATGGACAATGATTTATACCACCAGATTTTAGAGATACAGAGAAGGTCTTTTCCCCTCCTGCAAAGAATCAGAAGTGTTTTAACCCCCACAGACTGGCAAGTGTAAGAGGCTGAGGCAAGCTCCTCCCCAGGACAGACTTGGGTGTCTTCACAATGCCCATCATTGGTGCTAGCATCCCAAAGCCCAAAGCCTCCTGAAGGTAGTTCTGAAGGCAACAGATGACAAGGGATGGATGACAAAGAGTATGGTAGATGCCACTGGAGACTGTTGCTGGGAAAAAAAAAACAACATAATTTAAAGCCAGCTGCCATGGAGTTGATTTCAACTCCATGGTGACCCGATCTGTGTCAGAGTAGAACTGTGCTTCATAGGGCTTTCAATGGCTGAGTTTTAGGAAGATCACCAGGACTTTTTTCCAAGGAACCTCCGGGTGAACTTGAACCCCCAAACTTTCAGTTAGCAGCCAAGCACATTAACCATTTACACCACCCAGGGACTCCAAAGATGTCACTTTAAGGACTAATATGTGCCTCACTCAAGCCATGGTGTTTTTAATCACCTCATATGCATGTAAAAGTTGGATAATGAATAAGGAAGGCCAAAGAAGAATTGATGCCTCTGAATTATGGTGTTAGTGAAGAATATTGAATATAACATGGGCTGCAAGAAGGATGAGCAAAGCTGTCTTGGAAGAAGTACAGCCAGAATGTTCCTTAGAAGCAAGGATGGCAAGACTTCATCTCACATACTTCAGATAATGTTATAAGGAGGGGCCACTCCCTGGAGAAGGACATCATGTGTGGTAAAGTAGGTGCTCAGCGAAAAAGAGAAAGATCCTCAATGAGATGGATTGACACAGTGGCTGAAACAATGGGCTCAAGTATAGCAATGATGGTGAGGAGGATTCAGGACCGGGCAGTGTTCTGTTCTGTTCTACACAGGGTTGCTATAAGTCAGAACCAACTCCATGGCACCTAACAACAACAACAACAACAGGGACTCCAACATGATCTGATGGTGACTTAATCTCTGTTTAACAAAGTTCAGGAAGAGGGTAAGGTTAGAACTATTTTTATTTGGGTTTAAAGTTAGAATGGGACTCTGTTTTAAGCTGTACATTAGTGAAGCTGGCATGTCACTCATACAGATGTACTGTGGCTTCTCCAGAGCACAGCTGAACGGTTTGACTTTATCTAGGAGCTATAACACATCTATTTTCCATATGATATAAAGCAAGATTATCAGTTAAAAGTGAGAATGTTTTGAAAATTCTCAGAGATAAGAGAAAGTATGAAGTTTGGGATTTGTGGCCATTAATTTAAAGAGAGTCCAATAAGCATAGTTATGGTGTCTTTTTTGTTTGTTTGTTTGTTTGTTTTCTCCAGTGGTGTCCAAATGCTCAGGTACAACTCAGTGTGAACGGGTAGATGGGCTTAACCAGGCTGAGGTTTCTGGGAAAATATGATATAGAGGAAAATGAGGATAGGGAGTAGATATAGTGCTGATCAAGGAACCATAGTTTGGTAAGAAAGGAACTGAGGCCACAAGGCGAAAGGAATGATAAAGTGCCAGAGTCAATGGACTAAGCATCTCAGTGAGGTCCAGGAGTGGCTAGAGTAAAAAGTAGAGAAAAAGAAATGGAAGACAGATAAGTGAACCCTTTATGTGGAGCCAGGCATATAAGCAAGTGGTGTGGAGCATCAGGTCAAACATCTGGTCTCAGAACTATGGTCCATAGAAGGTAGAGATCTCGCAAGGCATTTAGCTATCTAGCGAAGCATTAGAAGAAAAATCTATGAGAGGAGTGAAATCTTGGGCCTAAAGTACTGTGCTCCTTCCAGTCTGCCTTGCCAGTCTGTGCTAGAAGCCTGGAGGATCCTCAAACCATCCCTAAAACCTCTATGACCCCCAGGAAGTCCATCTAGTACCTTCCTTTCTCTTCCTATGAGGCCATTTCCATAATCAAACTCTGATAATCCCCTTATTCTCTGATCAAGCCTCCTCCAGGTTCATGTCTAGCTCTCATGCCTCACTTCTATAAGTGAATATTAACTCATTCCATACGTTAGGCCCTGTTGGTGATGACTCTAAATTATGAGGGCAAGTGCTTTATTGCAGTTTACTGGGATTGAACAGGCAACACACATATATGGTCCATAATTTCCCACTTGAAGCAGAATGGGAGAAAAGCATCCAAGTGTCTTTATGGTAAGAAAAGGAAATAGGGGAAGAATCAAAGGATCCCTTCCTCTCTTTTCTGTCTCCTCTTCCCCTCAAGTCACCTACCCTCCCCTGGGTCTTAGACTGGTTTCTCTAGAGAAGCAAAACCAGTTAAGCATATAAATATATACACAGAGAGATTTAGATGAAAGAAACTGCTCACATGATTTTAGAGGCTCGAATGTTCCAAGTCCGTGGATTAGGATAGAGGCTTCTCCCAATTCATGTAGCTGCAGGGTCTGGCAAACCCAAAATTGGAAAAAGCAGCAGGGCTCTTGCTCAAAAACTGTGAATATTGACGAATTCCAAGACTGGCAGGCAAGACTTCAAGGCTTCTCCTGGTTCACGTAGCTGCAGGGGCTGGTAAATCCAAGATTGGCCAGTCAGAGAGCAGGGCTCTGCTCAAAAGCTGTAAAGATCAACAAATACCAAGATCAACAAGATGATAGTTCAAGTCCCAAGAACTGGAGGTCAGATGGACAGGAGTCAGCTGCAGGATCCAGAGTGAGCAAAATGCCAGAATGTCTGCTTATATTCAGATGCAGACACAGGCCCGAGAAAACTTCCTTTCAGCTCATCGGCTACTCACAGCAGATACCACCATGGGAGTGATCACGTATAAACACTGAGAATATTGGCCCAGCCAAGCTGACACACAATCTTAACTATCACACCTGTTCACCACCTCCCCACCACCACAGTTTTCACCTCCTCATATTCATGTTTAGGGGACCACAAGTAACAAGTCCCTGGTGCATTGAGGCTTCTTAGCGCCTTTGGATTGTAGTCATTGAAAATAAGTCAATGGAGTGGACAAGGTTCATTTTCCTTGATAAACTCTTGAACTCTTTTGTTTCTTGTAGACTAATTACATAAATAATGAAAATGCAGAAGATTTCATAGTGTGGAAAGCAAATGATGCCTATTAAATACCTTCCATACTCCACAAGCTATGTCGGAGGCTTCCTCAATGGTAACTGTTGTTAACATCCATAACAACTTTGAGAGGTGAGAATAACTAACCCCATTTTACAAATGATGGAATCAAGACTCAGAAACCACATGACTTTCCCAGCAGCTCACATTTAAGCAAGTGAAGGAACTCAGACTTGAACCTTGGACTTTGATCCGCAAAGCCCATGTTTCTCCCATCATCACATCACGTTGCCTTTACTGAAATGGGGGGTGGAGAGGAAGAGAGAAATTGTGGCTTCTCTGAAACACAAAACACAAAATTTGGGGCACTCTCCAATATGTTCATCCTGAATCCACATCAAGCAGCTTTGCGTGCCTGCAGTTTTATGGGTTGTTCTTGGGCCGGTGCTGATTGGTCCTGCTGGGGTAGAGGCAGCGGAGCAGCGATATTTAGTTTAAATGAATGCCAGACCAAGCTGTAACTCAAAGAAATGCATGAAGAATATCAGTTTCACTTTCTGTCTTATGTTTAAAACTAGATTCTCCCCCAATCCCAACAAATATTTGCTGCTGAAAACATCCTTCAAGAGCCCCCAGTCGTGATTTTGCAACTCGAGAAACCACGTGGTCTGACCAATTTTAGTCTTCAGAAAACTACAAATTGTAGAGTATTTTGGCATTTAGTGTGTGAAACTTAGCAAATATATTTTTAGGTTTCCCTCTTCTTTTAACTGTCTTCAGAATTAAGAAATATGATTTCAGAAGGTTAATAACCATTAGCTGAGGTATTTTCATTTATGTTTTTAAGGGCTAACCTTAAATTATCTCAATAATATTGTGTTTATCTAAAAACATTTTATATTAAGGTTAAAAAAAAAAAAAACAGTTGCCATTGGGTCGATTCCAACTCATGGTGACCTCGTGTGTCAGAGAACTGTACTTCACAGGGTTTTCAAAGGCTGATTTTTCAGGCCTTTCTTCCCGGGTGCCTCTAAACAAAAAAGACAAACCCATTGCCACTGAGTCAATTCTGACTCATTGGGACCCTATAGAACAGGGTAGAACAACCCCATAGAGTTTCCAAGGAGCACCTGGTGGATTCGGACTGCCGACCTTTTGATTAGCAGCCATAACACTTAGCCAGTACACCACTAGGGTTTCCCAGGTGCCTCTGTCCACCCAGTGCTGCCGAGTCAATTCTGACTCATCAGGTGCCTCTAGGTGTACTCAAATCTCCAATCTTTTAGTTAGCAGCTGATGAATTTAACCATTTCCACCACCCAGGGGCCAATTCGCATACAATGCAAGTACAAGAAGGAAACTCAGGGACAAACTATTTCAAAGGTCTCTCCTTACCAACAAGGAAACTAACGCCTGAGCAGGAATACCCGGGGTGGGAAAGTGAGGCCAGAATCATGTGGATGGGGATCCAGGGCAGGAAAACCTGGGCTTCCTGCATGTCTGGGAATGTTTGATGGCCAGGGCCAGGAGAACTTTCAGGAGCTCGTACCCTGAGAAGTTCTGTTTTGTTGTGGCAGTGACAGCTGTTTGGAAGTTGGGTTACTTTTTGCTTTCAATTTTTTTTCCTTTCTTTTTTCGTCAGGTTGGGATCTGAGGGATCTGCTTCTTTAAGGAGGGCTTTGGATGGGAGGACAGGTAAATGTTTGTCTCAGATATTGAGGCTCAGGCCTGGATCATGGATTGAGGTCTGAGGCCTAGGAAGAGAGAGGCCACACAAGCTGAGGCCGAAGGAGTTGTTACACAAGCTGGGCTCTGGGATGCAGGGGCTCCAGCAGGACTGCTTTGTTACCAGAGACAAGGGGAGATGCAGAGTGGAAGGGGGCACCATAGGAATTTGCAGCAGTGTTAGGGCCAGAGGCAGCACCCGTGCCAGTGACATCCGTAGTCCCTTAGACAGCACCTAGCTCCCTCCACCCCCATCCTCCTACCTCGTCTCCACACCCACCCATCCAACACCCTCACAGAAGGCTCTTCAGTCAGCTGACACCAACAAGAGGGAGCAGATTGGGAGGCCATGAAAGCATCATTCATGAGTTCATGCAACACATTCCGAGGAGTCCCAAAAATACTTGGGGAAAGAAAAAGTGGCACTGGGTGACAAAAGACAAGGGCCAGTTAAATTTGAATGACAGTTGGGTTGCATCTTATTTAGTTACTAGGATCTAGAATTGGAGTCTAAGGTGACAATTGTGTATAGTCAAAATTACCCCTGAAAATCCCTTAAATTGCCCATAAGCTTTATAATTTATAAGGTAATTTATTTTAAAAAAAAAAAGACTCGAACAGCAAATATATAGCTAAGCATAGAGTATTTACAGAGACATTTAAGCAAATAAAAAAAATAAGTAACTCATTACCATCAATTCCGACTCATAGCAACCCTATAGGACAGAGTAAAACTGTCCCATAGGGTTTCCAAGGAGCAGAAACTGCTGATTCAAATTGCCAACCTTTTGGTTAGCAATTGAGCTCTTTACCACTGTATCACCAGGGTTCCAAAAAATAAGTACACGCAAAATATAATTTTGCAGAATTTTTAATTATACAAAAGGAAGCACATAATTGAATTTGAAAGTTAGATGGATGCATGAAATAACTCTGTAGGTCTAATAGTGTGACCCCAATTAAACCACAACTTGGTGAATTTACAGAAATACAGACTTTTAGTAAAGGCAGACTTGGGGCTAGAATCCTCTTGCTGACCTGAGTTTTACGCATGAAGACTTCTATCTGACAGTTCTTGTGTTTCAAAGTTTTAGTGTGTAAAGACAAGTCCTCTCCCTCTTATCTTCCCCAGGGACATTACAACCTCTAATAGGGGTGGTGGGGACAGCCAGGGTGACCAAACAATGGAGCTGAGGCTTACCAAGAGCTTTCAGCACAATTCTGCTGGCAGCGGAGACCACAAATGAAGTGGGCAGGGGGTGAGAGGGGCTCCTATCTAGAGGTCTCACCACTAGCCTGTGGTGTTATACCTTTTTCCAGAATCCTCATCTCAAGTGCCTTCTTTTGTGACTGGGCATCTGTCCTGATTCTTACCTGGAACTCCAACCTGACTGGGGAAGATAGAGGTGATATATGAGCTGGGTCATAAAGAAAAGGCACAATTTGAGTACGCAGAGAAGGAGGGATGGACATTCTAAGGAGCAAGACCAAAGACCCACAACGAAGTGGAACCAAATGCTAGTACCTGCACCTTGAAATGAAGATAAAACTGACTGAGCCCTCAGTTGTATACCATGCAATTTTAAGCCTCTCTCAAATTCCTGCAAATTTGAGTGGGGGAAGGGGGTGGATGGAGAGAGTTTATGGCCTTGTGGTTGCCTTTGGCATGCCAAATAGGATGGAAGCTAGGGCCAAAAAATTTTTTTATTCACTTCCAAATTCTAATTTGCTTCCAGAACCCAATTCACACCTCATCCTTTGGTTTCCTCAGATTGTGAATATAGTTTGGAGGAAATACTTAGAAAAGACCAGAAGAGAGGCTAAAAGGAAGAAAAAAGCCAGCAAAGAAATGGAGATTTCTCATTAAAATTTAGGCTCAGCACTTTGCCTCTGTAATATCCTTCTCAAAAATCAATAGCCCCAGTCTGACCGTGAGAAAAACATCAGACAAACCCAAGTTGAAGAACATTCTACAAAATACTTGGCCAGTGTTTTTCAAAATTCTCAAGGCCATGGATAATAAGGGAGGACTGTTATGGAGACCTGGTGGTACAGTGGTTAACAACTCAGGCTGCTAAACAAAAGATGGGCGGGTCAAATTCACCAGCCGCTCTTTAGAAACCCTGTGAGGCAGTTCTACTCTGTCCTATAGGGTCACTATGAGTCAGAATCGCCTTGATGGCAACAGGCTTGGGCTAGTGATAGATCAGATGACACTAAAGAGACAGATCAACTGTCTGCAAGGGTGGGATACTGGAAGAGAAAGAGGGCATTAGTGGGAAAATGGATGGAACCCAAATAAAGTCTTCAGTGTAGTTAACAGTAATGGACCAATGTTAATTTCTTAGTTTTGACAAATGTACCGTAGTTATATAAGATGTTCACAGCAGGTGGAGCTGGGTAAGGGTTATACAAGAACTCTCTGTACTACTTTTGCAACTTTTCTGTAAATTTAAAATTACTCCAAAAGAAAATTTTTACTAAAAAGAATGTAGCCTCAGGAGAATCGAAGGAGAAGCAAACACAAGACTTGAAATATATTCTTTGGTCTCTTAGGAGAGAAAGCTGTATAAGATTTGCACAGGAGGGACCAGTGGCATATGCTTTGGCATGGAATTCATGAACAAAGTTGCATAGGACTATGCTGGTAAACAGATATAAATGGATTAAATCAAAGTTACCCAAAGTATCTTGTGTATTAATGTTGTTTTATATCCATGGATGAGTGACAGTGGTATGTTCCACCATGGCTATAAGAGATTTACAGGTATGACCTCTTTTTAAACTCTCCAATCATCCTATGAGATAGGTACCATTATTATCCCCATGTACAGAAAGGAATACTGAGTCACAGACAGTTTAAGTAACTTATACAACATATGCACAGCTAGAAGAGGCGGAGCTGGGATTTGAACCAAGCCAATTGGTACTGGCATCTAACTCTTAACACCATGGCACTATTCTGTCTTTCAAAAGGACATCAACTTCCCCAAGGCATCTGAGCCACTGCTTTATCCCAGACCTTTATCTACACCTGGAGAATACAAAGGGAAGAAAAACAAATGTGGTATGTCTGACATTATATGTTTATAGCCTTGATTTCATTTGATACTCGTAACAATTCTGAGAGGCAAGCAGAAATGCTATTTTTATTCCCATGCTGTGGTTAAGTGAGACCCAGAGAAGTCAGGCAGCTTGATCAGAGAAATGGGTGGAGTTAGACCTGCCGCTTGAATTCTCTAGCTCCCAGCTCAATGCACTTTCCACTCTTCCAAGCTGGTGGATCTACTAGCATGTTCCACTCATGTCTATCAAACCTCAAGCACTAGCCCACTATATCTTTACTTCTGATTGATATCCCCTAATAAAGAGGCCTTGGACTTGCAGAAGGAGCCACCCATGAATGAGTGAAGGACTGACTTGTAGATGCAAGCCTGGGGACCAGGAAATCGAGCTATAAGGAACCTAAGGGAAGACTGAGAATCTAATGAAATGATTTGAGCTCCTGATGGGAATCTTGCATCGTTCAGTCTCCACAGATGTGTGTAAACATTCTTTCTGAATTGTGTTGATCAAAATCTTCCCCTATTCAAACTAATAAGACACTTGTACTACCCAAATAGGAAACCCTGGTGGCTTAATGGTTAAGAGCTACGGCTGCTAACCAAAAGGTTGGCAGTTCTAATCCACCAGGTGCTCCTTGGCAACTCTACAGGGCAGTTCTACTCTGTCCTTTAGGGTCACTATGAGTCGGAAATGACTCGATGGCAGTGGGTTTGGTTTTTTGGTACCACCCGAATACTGAGGGTGCTTCTCAGCATTTTTAAAGTCTTGTTTGGCAAAGAGACAGTGTTGATCTCCAGAGATCATTCAATGCATCTGATTTATGTTGTTGTTAGGTGCCATCAAGTCAATTCCAACTCATAGCGACCCTATGTACAACAGAACGGAACACTGCCCAGTCCTGCGTCATCCTCACAATCGTGTTTGAGCCCACTGTTGCAGCCACTGTCAATCCATCTCATTGAGGGTCTTCCACTTTTTTGCACACCCTCTATTTTATCAAGCATGATTTCCTTCTTCAGGGACTGGTCCTTCCTGATAACATGTCCAAACTACTTCTAATGAGCATTCTGACTGTACTTCTAAGACAGATTTGTTCTTTCTTCTGGTAAAAAAATAGTCCATGGTATATTCAATATTCTTCGCCAACACTATAATTCAAAAGCATCCATTCTTCTTTGGCCTTCTTTATTCATTGTCCAACTTTCACATGCATATGAGCCGATTGAAAACACCATGGCTTGGGTCAGGTGCACCTTAGACCTTAAAGTGACATCCTCGCTTTTTAACACTTTAAAGAGATCTGTCCACCAAGGTGACCCTGCTGTTATTTGAAATACCAGTGGCAAAGTTTCCAGTATCACAGCAACACGCAATACACCACAGTACAACAAACTGACAGATGCATGGTGGATCTGATTTATATCAACAGTCAACGTCAGAAAGTCAGGGTAAGTGTGGGGTGCAGGTCAGGAAGGCCTGGGGTAAGGGGCCTTTATTACTCCACTTGGCTCTTGACCATACTGTTGTAAACCCTCCTTTTTTCTCTTAGAATTCAAACATAAATTGATATAATAATATGAGAAAGCATTAACTAGTTTATCTGTGAATAAAGTCCATTTCTTACTCATCTTTGCAATCAGTTATGACCTAGCAGAGTGATTGCTCTTCATTCATTCATTTATCTGAAAACATTTACTAAGCACCTATTATGTGCTGGGTACTGAAAGTTACTAAAATTAAGAATAATTAAGACACAGCCCTTGCCCTCAAAGAGTTTACATGTAGTAGAGCTGCCAGACCTGTACAGGAAAAAAAAAAAAAAAATCACAACCCAGAAATAAGGACAATAATTGTTGTGTATTCACCAGCTACAGGTGCCTCAAAGGAGAAAGAGAACAACCTAGGTTAGGAAAATCAGGTAGAGTGTTATAGAAAATCAGATACTTCCTTTAGATATTTTTTTAATTGTTGTAAAAAATATAGATAACACATTTGCCAATTGAGCATTTGTCACTTGTACAGTTCAATGAAACTAATTACATCAATCGTGTTGCACAACCGTCACCAGAAATCATTGCCGTATTTTTCATCTCCATAAACAAAAACTTTAGTGCTACCCAGACGAAGGTTTCCCTCTTTCCCCTTCCCTTTTACCCCTAGTAACCGCTGTTAAACTGATCTGTATACATTTGTCTGTTTTAAGTGTTTCATATTAATAAAACCCATTGCCATTGAGTCGATTCTGACTCATAGCAACCCTAAAGGGCAGAATAGAACTGCCGCACAGAATGTTCAAGGAGCTCCTGGTGGATTCGAACTGCCACGGTTTTGTTTAGCAGCCATAGCACTTAACCACTATGCCACCAGGGTTTCCATTCATATTAGTAAAGTCATACTGATTTTGTCATTTTGTGGTTGACTTATTTCATTCAGTATAGTGTTTTCAGGGTTCATCCATGTTGTTGTATGTATCAGAACTTCATTTTTCTTAATTGCAGAGTAATACTCCACTGTATGTATTTACCACATTTCATTTACCCTTTCACTTGTTGATAGACATTTGGGTTGGTTCCACCTTTTGGCTATTGTGAATAGCACTGCTGCAATGAACACTGATATACATGTGTCTGTTTACATCACTGCTTTCAATTCTCTTGGGTATATACCTAAGAGTGGGGTTGCTGGATCAACTGGAAACTACTTTTAACGTTTGAGAGACCACCAAACTATTTTCCACAGTAGCTGTACCACTTTGCATTCCCATCAGCAACGGATGAGGGTTCTGATTTCTCTGCATCTTCACCAACATTTTTTATTTTCCATCTTTTTTTAATCTTAGTCATCCTAATGGGAGTAAAGTGGTATCTCATTGTGGTTTTGATTTGTATCTCCCTTTTTTTTTTTAATGGCTAATGATGTTGGTCATCTTTTATGTGCTTGTTGGCCATTTTTATATTTCCTTTGGTGAAATGTCTATTTAGTCCCTTGCCCATTTTTTTGATTGGGTTGTTTTTTGTTTCTTTTTTTCTTGTTAAGTTGTAGGAGCTCTTTATATATTCTGGATATTAAACCTTTGTCCCATATATGGTTCCCCCAAATTTTCTCTCAGTCTGTAGGTTGTCTTTTCACTTTGTTGCATCGGATTTAGAAAGAAGAATGAGAGTTTTCCAAATGGATTAGAGGAGAAAGGGCATTTCAAGTAGGGAATGGGCAGAGACAAAGCAGGAGTGGCATAGAGTATTCTGGAAATAGTGGCTTGGCCTGGATCAGCCGGGAAGGGAACAAGAGGTGGGACAGAAACTGAGGTTTGGACAGATGAGGCTGTGTGTCAGTTATGGCCCTATATGCCTTGCGATGGGTATTCCATAAGGTCCTGGAAAGTAAGATCACCTAGTCAACAGAGGAGGCCTGGAAGACTTAGAAACCATTAGTGAATATTACTAGGAAACGAAATCTCACAGACTCCTATTTTCTAGAGTCATGATGTTGAACAATCCCTGGATACAACTGGAAAGGGAAGATGAGGCAGATTTATATGACACTGAAAATGTCTAGACAGCCACCATTAAGAAACTTGAGGAGCTGAGTTCCCAAAGCCTCTGGCCACTGGAACTTGGTTCCCCGGGGATGTGCCCAGAGTTATAGATATCAGGCAAAAAGGCCCTGCCCTCACTGAGCTCACTTCTTGGCTAGAGAGATAAAAGGAAAAGAACCAAGGTGACCTTAAGCCCAGGTGCCACAGGCTGGGCAATCAGGGATCAGAGAAATACAGATAAGTGTGAGCTGGGAGGGTCCAAGGAGAGTCTCCAGCTCAGGCTGCTGGGAAAAATAAGATTTCCAACTAACTGAGAAGTGCTAGATCAGGTACCATTTGGATGATCTCTCATTTCCGAGGGAATGAGTCAAGGATGTCCATAAGCATTTCATGAAAGCTCTCAATCTTTTCCCCAGAATAAATATACATATTCATGTACAATACTGTACATACAGTTTAACGGGATTTATGAACGCTTTAAAGTCAGCGGGACTCAAAAACTCCAGTTAAGCACCCTGCTCTGCTTTTAGTGCTCATGTTGGTTAACCTGAAATAAGATATAAGCAAAAGGGTGAGATAGTCTAGTCCTCCAAGTTGGAGAAGGCCCATGGAGCCTTTTCTTTAGAGAGGTGCCCAGGCACCACACAGGGTTGTGTAAGAATGGTAAGGTTCGTCCAACTTGGAATCTAACTGCAAGAGAGAAAAGCAAGTAAGATGGTACATTCTGTTTTGGAGTCAGGGAGAACTCATACTGGCAGCATTAGTATAGTGTCTTTTTTATCTCTGCACTCTTCTAGGGTCTGAAGCATAGCCCCAATGTCAATTTCCTTAGATCTTAACAATGAGATCCTTTTGACATTGCACTGAAGCATCACTTCATAATAAAAGGTTTCAAAAAGCTACCAAAGGAGGTTGGATGAATGAGGATCCACTTTATAACCCGCTAAGCAAGGTCTGGGCTACGATCTAGTGCATGGGGCCAGGCCGGCTCAAGCACTTGACATCTGTCCTGAATGATGCTGATCCTCCCATCCACCCTTTCTTCTTTCACACCTTTTCTTCCTCATGATTTAAAATCTGACTGTTCTCTTTTTTTTCCCCTAAAAATTATCTTTTCAGGAGAGAACACGAAGCACTCACCTCTCCACTGACTTCTCCTTCTCTCTGTCAGCCTGACATTCCTGAGACTGAAACTTGTATCCTTCTTCTCCCTGCCTGCCAGATGTGCCCTCCTGCTGCAGACCAAGGGAACAACAATGACCAACAGTTGCCATGGAGTCAGTTCCAACTCATAGTGACCCCATGTGTGTCCAAGTAGAGCTATACTCCACAGGGTTTACAATGGCTGATTTTCAGAAGTAGATCTCCAGACGTTTCTTCCAAGGTGGACTCAAACCTCCAACCTTTTGGTTAGCAGCCAAATGCATTAACTGTTTGCACCACTCAGAGACTCCGCAGACCAAGGGAGGCCTTATTAACTGCATAGCCAGAAGTCCATCTGCTTCTTCAGCCTACTCCTCCAAGCAATAAGTGCCCCCATCTCAAGAAGCACTGGAAAATCCAAGCCCCTCATTCTCTTCCAATATTGTAAATCTGTAGTCGTTGAATAAGCATCTCCTATTAGAGAAGAAAAAATTGAATTCCAAGTGGCAGTCAGCAGGAGGCAGAGGCTCTTCCAACTTAATGACTTGCAAATCAAAAGCATGAAAACCAGAATGCACCTTTTGAACCTCTTTCCCATTCAGCCTAGATGTCCTCATAATTTTCTCCCGTAGTGTTCCTGTTATTTTTGCTACCAGAGCAATGACCTTCCCCGTGCATTTTTAAAATGTTGGAGGAGGAGCTGTCCAGTGATCTCAAAGCATATGTTTTTGATTCTCATAAGATTATGGATACCAAAGGAATAAAAATGGAAATCACTACTGCCAAGATATGAAAGAAAGTTTGCATAGTAAAATAATTTAAACCCAACATTTGGACCCAATAAGGCAAATGGAATGTTTTTTCCATATTTTTGGAAAATGTGCATTTTCTTCACATTAAGTGGTACCAATAAAAAATAATGATTCTCACTCAGTTTATTTCTATAAATTAGATTGGCTTACAGTTTTCCAGGACATGGGTTTGTATCAAGCTATATGGCAAACACCTGGGCATAAAATATACTCAGCTATTTATTTCCATGTGGGAGAAAGGGTCACCATTCCTCTTCTAAATCTAGAGCAAAGGTCAGCTGAAAACAGCTAGTATGTTAAGTACTCTATCTCTCTGCCAAGAGTATGTTATACCAACAGCTTGGGAAGATGTGGTGAGCAAACCCAGGAAATTCCTTACAGATAGGCAGGACAACTTTTCCCTGGTTAGCTCAGAGCTTGGTGATACTGCAGTACATGTAGGTATGGACATTTGGCCCATCCTGAAATCAGATAAAGAAACAGAAAAGATAAAATAACAAAGAATGGTTAGGAAACATATTTATATCCAATTTACACATGAATACACTAATCTGGGTTTGTTGTTGATGTTGTTATTTAGCCACCATGGACTCATGGCAACCACATGCACAACGGGATTGAACTGTTGTGATCTGTAGAGTTTTTCTTTGGCTTATTTTCCATAAGATCTTTAGGACTTTCTTCCTAGTCCATCTTAGTGTGGAAACTCCATTCAAACCTATTTAGCATCACAGCAACATGCAAGTCTCTGCCGACAGATGGGCAGTGGCCACACGTGAGGTGCATTGGCTGGGGATTGAAATAGGGCCTCCCATGTGGAAGGCCAGAATTCTACCACTGAACCAATACTTGGGTAAAATCAATCAAAAGAGAGTATATCCATGTAAACTTTAATGAAGTGGTAGATGGATTTAGAACAGGAGATGGGGAATACGGAGAAGAATGGACAAGGAAAAAAAAGGAAAGTGAGAAGAAAGGAGAGACAAAAATGGAAGAGAGGAAAGAGGTTAAAAAAAAAAAAAAATGGAGAGCCAAAGGCAAAAGAAGGTCTTCTCCCAGTGTTGATGTTGTTGGAAAACTCAGACCTCAGCCTGGAAAGGCAGGATGACTACCTATCTCAGAACCAGGAGTGATGGTTCAGGACTTGTAATGTTTCAGGTTCCACCACTGCCATAGTGTTCTGGATACAAACTACAGCCTCTTGAGAACCACCTTTCTCAGTGATTGCATGTGACAAATCCCTTCCTTCCTATTCTCAGGCATGTTGGAGCCTCAAAGAAAGATAAATGTGAATGAACTGTTGTAGCTATAAAATATTATACACATGCAGTGTGTAAAGTAGAAACAGTGAAAAGCGGTGCATTATTATTCTTTGACTCAAGTGTCAACTGTTTGTGAGTCCTCATATTCTCTAGCAGCTGAGGCACTTCTAGCCATTGAGATTGAAATCAAATTACCTTAAATCCCTATCCCACCAATGGTAGGAAACCCATCATCCCTTCCAACATCTCAGAGGATGCTTAGGAGGTTTATGCTTGTTCTGGTTCCCTCTAGCTCCTATTTCCTCCTTTTGCTGAATTCTCAATCTCTGCTCCAGTTTTCATCTGGGGCAGGTTTTAGACTGACTCTGGCCATCACGAGAGTTGCCTAGGTTCTTGCATGTCCCCACAGTACTATGGACACTAGATTGTGCATGCAGAGATGGTCATTGAAGATTTGAAGATATGGGTGTGTGTCTTAGTCATCTAGCGCTGCTGTAACAGAAATGCCATAAGTGGATGGCTTTAACAAAGAGAAATCCATTTCTTCACAGTAAAGTACATTAAAGGTCCAAATTCAGGGCATCAGCTCCAGGGGGAGGCTTTCTCTCTCTGTCAGCTCTGTAGAAGTCTAGTCCCTTGGGCTGGGAGCTTCTCCGTGCAGGAACCCTGGGTCCAAAGGACATTTTCTGCTCCCAGTACTGCTTTCTTGGTGGTATGAGGCCCCCAGCTCTCTGCTTGCATCCCTTTCCTTTTATCTCTTGTAAGATAAAAGGTGATGCAAGCCACGCCCCAGGGAAACTCTCTTCACCTTGGATCAGGGATGTGACCTGAGTAAGGGTGTTACAATCCCACCCTAATCCTCTTTAACATAAAATTACAGTCACAAAATGGAAGACAACCACACAATACTGGGAATCATGGCCTAAGCAAGTTGACACATATTTTGGGGGGACACAATTCAATCCATGACAGTAAAGTAACACCACAGCACAGCAAGCAACCTAAAATCAAATGTGAGTGGTGCCTTTCTTAACAGTCCCTCAAGGCTCCTTCAGTCCCAGAAACTCCTCACTGGTCATCTCTTCGGTGAGCCTCAGCCTATGGCCACTGGTTTCTGCTCTTTTTTTTCCCCTCAGGGTTCTTTTGTCCCTCACTCATCTTTATCAAGTTGCCAATGCCCAATCCCATCGCTATTCTCCCTGCCCTCCTTGTTTGATTCTAGCCCAGGGGAATCTCATCCCTGACTACATGTTAGAATCTCCTGGGAAGTTTTGTAAACCATACTGAGGGCCCAGGCTCCACCCCAGACTGATTGCAACAGAGTCTCCATCAGTGGGGCACGCACATCCATATTTTTCCAAGCTCCTCAGGCGGTTCTAATGAGCAGCCAAGACTAAAACCACCTCTGCTCTAGCTCATCCAAGCCATGTCCTGGGGGTAGCTCAACCTTCATACTGAAAAAAAGCTATCAAGGTATTTTGCTAAACAAAAGACAATTCTCTCCCTGAGAGAATTGCAGCCAGTTTTTCAACTGAACATTATTTTTCCTGCCCCAATTATTATCTTAAGAAATTTGCTAGTGATCCACACTGCATTTTCCAGGGGTCAGGATCTTTCCCCAAGAGGAGCATTTCTTGGCGAGTCCCTTGCTCTCCAATTCCTGGCTCTGTTTCCCAGGTCACAACGGGAGCAGGACAGTCAGGGAAGAATCCACACAAAGAAGAACCTGGTAACTTTGGTGAGAGACCTTATGGCAGATAAGAAATTGAAGCTTAAAATGGGAAGCTGGTGTTATTTTGGAACAACATTGACAGACACATTCTCAGCTATGGTGAGAAAAAAAGTGGCCCAATGGTGGTGTTGTGTTTGGTTTTAAGGATAGACACAGAGATGTTACTTTTCTGCATATTTCCTTCAACTTCCAAATGCATTTCATTAATTCCACCTCATTTTGTATTTGCCACTTATTTAACCAGCCTGATGTTATATGTCCTTGGACAAACGTGTTAAACTTCTAGGCTTCCCCTTCTTATATAAAATGAGAGAATTGGTCTAGGTGATCTCCAAAGGTCTTCTTGGTGTCCTATTAGCTTATAATACCCCCTCATTTGCTGGAAACCCTGGTGGTGTAGTGGTTAGGAGCTACAGCTGCTAACCAAAAGGTTGGCAGTTGGAACCCACCAGGCGCTCCTTGGAAACCCTATGGGGCAGTTCTGCTCTGTCCTATAGGGTCGCTATGAGTCAGAATCGACTCGACGGCAGTGGGTTTGGTTTTTGTTTTTTTTTTAACAACCCTGTGAAGAAGGTAAGCAGGGCAGGTATTATTATCTATTCTTCCAAAAGAGTAAATTCATGTTCAGAGAGATTAAATGACTTTCTCAAGGCCACACTGCTGGGACTTGGCAGAGCTGTTGCTTAGAACGCAGTCTTCTAACTCCAAACCAGGTGCCCTTTCTACCTCCTCATGCTGCCTCTCCTTATGTCTCCTTGCTACCATTTTGTCTCTCCACACGTGTGAGCACATGCACGTGTATGTGTGTGCTCATACACACACACACCCCTCCCCTTATAGACCAAGAGGCTACACTCCAGGTAAAGAATGCCGTCTGACAAGTGCTGATCAAGAAATGACATCAGATGCCTGGGAACATCCATGCCTCCTGTTACCTGGTTGGGAGAGGGAAAAGTCAACTTGGCAGCTAAGACCCACCACCAGGCCCTTTTCTGGACCACTCCCCTCCCTTTCCTGCTGTTCCTTCACTTCCCCTTAAGACTCGGCATACCTGCTTCCAGGACAGGAGCTAATCTCAGACTCTCTTTGTCCCAACAACTCCATGTCACCTCTCCCTGAGAGGAAGCATCTGAGATCTTGTCTTTGTTGGGAGAATGAAAGGGCAATCACAACCTTATGACCTAGGCCTAGCACAGAGCTCAGTAAATGTTTGTTGAATGATTGATTCCTATATCTCAGAGCTGGAAAGGCTCATAAAGGCGTGGCTCATTGCCCAGCCTTCGGATGGGTAAGACATGGGAAGAGTCAGACAGGAGAGAGGAGAGACCATGGCATGGCAAGTCCCCTCAGGGCAGCCACCTCTTCACCTGTGTGTAGTCAGGCCTCATGTCCTTTGCAGGGGCTCCCTAAGTTCACCCAGAAACAGAGGTATCCAGCTCCCTACTCACAATGAAAGCTGGGTCCTGCTTCCTTCAAGGCAGGAAGCTACCATCCTGAAGATAAGCATGCTTGGGGCTGCCAGGCCAAGGAAGCAATGCTGAGGTGTCAACCTAGTGCTGGAATATGTTTGGGGTTTTGAATTATTTCTCAAAATCCCTTCAAGCTCAAGTCTGCACAGACAGCCTTGGATGGGAGCGGGAGAGAGAGAAGGAGGAGGAGGAGTGGGGGAGGGGAGTTTCCAAAGAAACTGTTGTTTGAGGGCCCATTTCACCATCTACTGCCGGGAAGCATCATAAACTCTCCTTCCTCACCCCTTCAACCTTTCCCCCTTTGTGCTGCTCTCTGAGACCCAGGCTTTGGGGACTGAACACATATGGGTCTCGTTGGTCGATCCTGTTGTCCTCCAAGGCGGTAAATTCAGACCGCCACAAATCAGTTTCAGCACAGCTTCAGCCCAGACACGCACGCGTTCACATTAAAGTCCTGTGTCCAGGCTGAAATATGGCCGCATGTGTTCCCTGCTGCACCGCAGTCCTGCCAGCGATGCCACCCTGTCAGAGATGGTTTATGGAGCAGGGTGGGAAGGCCAGAACACAGTGGGCAGCTACCACCCCAGCCAAGGCGCCCTGAGACTTTGATCTCCCGCTGGTTAGCCCTGTGTCATGATGGACGGCTGCCTGTTCCTGCAAAGGCCTGAAACACAACTTTCCAAAGCCTCCCCCGGCCTCTGTGTTCCTCCTGGGCCTGATAGAGCATTGTCAGTACTGACTGCTTTTCTTCCCCAAGTAACTCCTTGTGACATCTCATTGTCACCAGCTAAATACAGAGCATTCCTGGCCTTTTTCTTTTCTCGGTGCTGACAGTTAACACAGAGTCTGCCTATCCCTTTGCATGAAAATGCTTCTTCCTGGAGGCCCTTTTCCAACAATCTGAGCTTGGGTTCAGGCAAGACAATAATGTAAAACAAGTTTCAAACACTAGGTTTTCTGAGTCCTAGAAACAAATTAGGAACCTTGGCGGTGTAGTGGTTAAGACTTTGGCTGTTAGCCAAAAGGTTGGCAGTTCAAATCCATCAGCCGCTCCTTGGAAACTCTATGGGGCAGTTCTACTCTGTCCTATAGAACCACTATGAGTTGGAATTTACTTGATGGCAACAGGTTTGTTTTTTGTTTTTTTTTTAGGAACAAATTTAAAATGTTTGTTCTAGTAGACCAGCAACAAATTTACAAGTGTCTCCAAAATGGTTGGCCCCATCATAAAGCCTGTCTGGGCCCCAGGATAAGTCCAAGGCTAAGTTAGTGTAGGTGAGACTCAGGTAGCACATAGCATGTGCATGGAGTTCTCCCACTGCCTGAGGGTTGGGGTTGAGAGTGAAACTATACCCAGCAGTGCTTCTCACCCTTAGATACCCAGTGAAATCATCTGCAGAGTTTTAAAAGATACCAATTGATGCCTGGGTCCCATCCCCAGAAATCCACATTTAATTGGTCTGGGGAACAGGAATTTCCAGAGCTTCTCACGTGATTCTATATGTGCAGCCGACACGGAAAGCAACTGACCAAAGGGAAGTATTACCTTTTCCCAGAGTTTCCC